>NW_021820345.1:212316-279495 GCF_901001135.1 Rhinatrema bivittatum
CCATGGGGGGAGGTGGTGTATGCTACTAGAGCCCACATGTTGGGCTCACATAAACTTTGTGCGGGTCATAGCACGCCATGGCGAAGGTTAGAGTTACCACCATGAACGTAGATGGTATACACTCCCCGGTTAAGCGGAAAAAGTTATTAACTATGTTTAGTCGCATGCATTCACAAGTCGTTTTCCTTCAGGAAACACATTTGAATGATGCGGAACACCTTAAACTCAAACTGTAGTGGGTGGGTCAATGCATATATTCATCTTACACCTCTCGTAAGAGGGGAGTGGCCATCCTTATCCATAAGCACCTGCCCTTTCGCCTCATTAGAACTTGTCATGATAAAGAGGGGCGCTACGTGATTGCAGCTGGGGTTTTAGGTCACCAAAAGATAGCCTTTTGTAATGTTTATGGGCCCAATGTTTTTTCTCAGGAATTTTTTTCGTCCCTGGCGGGCTTGCTTACTGAGTTTTTGGATCATGTGTTGGTGGTTGGAGGTGACCTTAATGTTGTAGCGGATAATCTCCTGGATAGAAAGCCGCCCAAACCGGCCGAAGCCCGTGGCTGCTCATTGGGAGTTCAATTTTGTGCGACGAACTTCAGCTGTTAGATGTGTGGCGGGTTCTTCACCCTGGTGAACTTGATTTTACATTCTATTCTAACCCACATCAGGTTTACTCCCGCTTGGACTACTTGCTGGTGTCCGATAAGTGGTTTGCCAGGGTGGAGGAGGCGTCCATCAGTGTACGATCAATCTCTGATCATGCCCCAGTGTCTGTCTTGCTGCGGAGTGATATGGGAGAGAGGCCCCTATTCTCATGGCGTATGCGCCCTGACTTGTACCATGATGAGAAGTTTCGGGACCACTTACAAGGGTGTTGGAAGGAGTATGTCACACATAATTCTACACCGGATATTACCGCGGCTACCTTGTGGGAGGCAGGGAAAGCGGTGATGCGTGGGGAAATCATTGCGTACGTGGCCAAGACGAACCGTCAACGGAACGCTGAAATAGTCCGTCTTACTCAGGTCCTTAAAACGGCACAACAGCGTCACGTGGTTGATATGACCCCGGACGCTAAGGGTCAAGTTGACCAGGCGCGAGCCACGCTCAATTCTTTGCTCCATCAAAGGGCGTCTAAATCACTCAAATACTATCAATACCAACTTTATAAATATGGCAATCGGGCCGGTCGGTTGTTGGCCCACTTGGCTCGACCTAGGGGCCAGAGGAAGGCCATTGTCAGTATTAAAGACAGCCGGGGCGGGGGGGGGGGGGCGCTGACGTCACATACCAAGATGGACGCATAATTTGGGAGCTCCCACTATCTCCCGCTAAAAGCAGCGGAATCCGCACCCATCCGAGGCAGCACGCGCTTTAATTGTACTGCTTTGGCGGCGTTAACAACCAGCATGACGGCCAAAAAGAAAAATATTGACCTCCAGCGCTTCTCCTTTTCGAAAGAAGGAGCCCGGGCCTTCTCAGATATGCCTGACCGCGAGGTAGGGGATCAAGATGGCGCTGATCCGAGCTCTCCCGACTCGGACTTAGCCGGCAGTTCCGGCGAGCCGCTGCCTGCTCTTGACTCGACTCACCCCACTCGTGCGGAATTCCGCGAATGGTTCTCCCTCCTCCGTGCCGATATTAAAACTTATCGTAAGGAACTGTATGAACGGATGGAGGAGATGAGAGAAGATCTTACGGGCCTTGGGCGCAGGGTGGATGAAATGGACACTCGCATGGAGGGCCAGGCCGAGATAACCGCTGCCAACAAACAATCTTGTGCTGCCTTGAGCTCCGAAACCCAGGCCCTCACTACCAAGATAGCGGACTTAGAAAACCGCATGCGGCGCAATAATCTTCGATTCCGAGGATTTCCTGAGGCCGAGGGGCCCGAGAACTGCACGGAATTAATAATTAAATTCTGCTCTCATGTATTAAGGGAGTCAAACCGCTCGGACGACTACGTTCCTTCAGACATACGACTTGATCGGGCGCACAGAGCCCTGAGAGCTCCGCAACCAAATCGCAGCCGAGACATCATTGTCTGTTTTGCAGATTTCAATATCAAGGAACAAGTAGCGCAGGCGGCCCGGGCGCGTAACGCACGGGCTTGGGAGACCCACGACATCCTTATTTTCCCGGACCTCTCCGCCGCCACTCTGCAAAGCCGGCAGTCTTTTCGTGAAATCACCACCTTCCTACGCAGCAAAAACATAAATACCGATGGCTGCACCCTTCGGCTTGTCATACAATATGGAAGGCTCAACTCATAAATATATTTATCCGTCTGAAGCCGTACCCCACCTTTCCTCCTGTGGGTTCGCCGCTTCTTCAACCATGCCCAAGCCATCTGGAGATCGCTCTTCTCGGCTGTCAGTCCCAGCATGGCAGAGAGTGGGAAAACGCAATAGTAGGCTCCGTCGCCACTCTGGGAGTTCCCTCTCCCACCGTGATCCAACCTGAAGCTCCTGCCTCTTTCTAAAGAGTCGTTTTGCTGAGCATGCTGTAGGATCATCTAAAGCTATCAGTTCCTCAGTGCTCTCCTTTTGCGCTTTTTCATAGCTGTATTTTTTTACCAACAGCGTAATACTGGGTCCACACATCAATCTTTTCATGTTTGTATGGGTGTGTTGATTCTGCTAATTTCTGGTTTTACCTTATGAGTCCCGCTATAATAGCGGAAGCGGGAGAGGGTGTTACTCCTCTCCACCATTTTTTTTTTTGTTTTTATTTTTCATTTTTAGAATCTGGTTGTGTCGTTATCCCCCCCCACACAGGGGGTGTTTAGCGCCTGCATGGAGGTTAAGGCAGGTGATTGCTCTGTTTTGAGGACCCTTTTTAGTCCTCAGGGGTCTCATGCTACTCAAAATGTCTTTATTGTGCAGTCTCATGTCAGGTATTGCTTGCTGTTTGTGTTCACTATATATGTTTTATTGCTACGCTTGCTACACAGCCTCAGCTGCCCGTGCTCATTTATTGTGTTGTTCTATGTATTGGCGGGGGTTACCATTGATGGTATTCCATTTCAGCCTTCTATTTTGAGCGCCTACAGTCTGCGCTATGTTCCTCTCTTATCTCTGATTATGGCGAATCTAAACCTTCTCTCCGTAAATACAAAAGGTTTGAACTCGCCTCAAAAACGAGCCCTGCTCTTCAGAGAATTAGCTTCTTCTAAACCTGATGTTGTCTTTATACAGGAGACTCACCTCAAGACCCGATATGAATCCCTTATGAAGTCCCACCAATTTAACCATCAATACTATTCCCCGGCATCTAAAAATGCTAAATATACTGGCGTTGGCATATTATTTGCTTCTCATATTGTATTCGAATGTAAATTCTGTCTTAAGGATCCTGGGGGTCGCTACCTATTGTTACGTATTACTATCATGATTGTGATTTACATTGGTTAACATCTATGCACCACCACGGGAGCAGGCTACTTTTTTCCAAACCATATGCCCCTTACTCATTCAACATACAGTGGGTCACTTGGTGTTAGCAGGCGACTTTAATGTTACTATATATCCCCATCCCTAGACAACTCTAAGGCCACTCTCACACGTCTCCGATTCATATCAGAGCTCTTAAAGATTTGATGGAGGCTCATGAACTGATTGACCCTTGGAGGGTGACGTACCCTCATTCTCGTTCTTACTCCTTCTATTCTCCAGCCCATGACTCATACTCCCGTATTGACCATATCCTCCTGGATAAATCCTTATATCATGCGGTTACACACACTGACCTGGGCATTATTTCCTGGTTGGACCATGCTCCCATACGTCTAACTTTCAGACTACAGGGAGACGATCACGGCACCCGTTTTTGGAGATTAAACGACTCCATCCTACAAGACCCTCTATATATACAGTCCTCCACACAGACTATTCTGGATTATTTCCAGGACAATACACACGCGGTGCAATCCCCAGTTCTCCTCTGGGAAAGCTTTAAAGCCTTCATCAGAGGTCACTTTATTTCCCGAACCTCTTATCTCAGGAAGCAGAGAGAAGTGGCCTGCTCCACCCTTCGGGACCGAATCGCTGTACTGACTGCCCGCCATGTCAGTGAGGGTTCTCCTAGGATTTTGCTCAGCTCACTAAAGCCCGGGAGGATCTGCATAGGCTAGAGGTCGACCGTATAGCACACGCCATGAATATTACTCGCCAACGTTACTTTGAGGGGGGCAACAAAGCTGGGAAATTGTTAGCACACCAGCTAAAGAAAGTCTCTTGTCAAAATCACATTCTTAAGATTAAGGATGCTCAGGGCCATTTGCAACTACCAATAAAAATATCACGGCCCAATTTCTTAATTTTTATAAAAAATTATATGCAGCTGAAACTCAAATCCGGAGTGCAGATATCGAACAATACTTGCAATCTATTGATCTCCCCTCCCTGACCCCGGCTATGCGGGACTTTCTTAATGCTCCAATTACGAGTCCTGAAATCCTCCAGGCTATCAAACATCTCACGGTGGGAAAGGCTCCGGGCCCCGACGGCCTCACGGCTAAATTTTACAAACTTTATGGTCCGGCGGTGGTCACACACCTTCAGAACCATTTTAACCACCTTCGTGAAGGGGGAGCCCTACTACCTGAATCCAACAAGGCTGGTATTTCCATTATTGCGAAACCGGGCCGAGATCCCACCTTATGTGCCTCATACAGACCCATCTCCCTGATCAATTTAGATCTCAAGCTATTAGCCAAAATTCTCGCCGACCGCATGAATGGTTTTATTGGCCAGATCATTCATCCGGACCAAGCCGGCTTTATACCTGGACGGATGGCCTGCGACAATGTACGCAAGATTATAGATATTCTTTGGGGCGTCTCCAAACAGGACCAGGCTCATGTTCTTTTAGCTATTGATGCCGAAAAGGCGTTCGACATGGTCCATTGGCCTTTCCTGTTTGGGACCCTCACTCGCATGGGCTTCGGTCCTTTTTTCTTTAATTGGATTCAGGCTCTCTATTCCTCCCCCTCGGCCTGTCTAAAAATCAATGGTACTTATTCAGATCCCTTCTTAGTTCAGAGAGGTACCAGACAGGGGTGTCCCCTTTCACCCTTGCTGTTTGCCATATTTCTCGAACCCATGGCCATACGTATTAGACATAACCCCCGGGTCCAAGGGTACTCCTTAAATTCTCATCAATATAAATTGTCACTATTTGCTGACGACATCATGTTTACCGTCAGTGATCCTCTGCAATCCTTAAAGGAAATTGAAGACGAACTGGCCTGTTTCAGCATTGTCTCTGGTTTCAAGATAAACTGGGATAAGTCTGAAATTCTCAACATTTCTTGCTCTCCGGATTTGGCTCAGACTCTCCAAACTCTCCATCCATTTAAATGGGCTACTGCTAAATTGAAATATTTAGGTGTGAATATTGGTCGAGACCTCTCTAATTTATTTCAGCTTAATTATTCTCCCCTTATCCAAAAGCTTGATCAGGATTTTATCCGCTGGAACTCTCAACCCTTGACATGGCTGGGGCGGATTGCCACCCTCAAAATGAATGTTCTACCTCGTTTCCTGTATCTCTTCCAAACATTACCTATACCGATCCGCCCGGACATTCTGAAAACCTGGCAACGGAAGCTGCTACGGTTTTTGTGGAGGAGCAGACCCCCTCGCGTGGCACGAATGGTTCTGTACCAGTCCAAAGCGCAGGGTGGTTTAGCTCTCCCCAATCTACTCTGGTACTACGGGGCTGCCCAACTACGACCTCTTATCGACTGGCATCGCCCACTCGACGGCAAGCCCTGGGTTCAACTTGAGCAAGCTTGGCTATCTCCTATGCCGTTGTCGGCGCTGATTTGGCAACCCAATAACACCTGGAGGTCGCCACTGACTCTTACCCTCTGCGCCCGCCACACTCTCAACGTATGGCGCCAGTGGAAATGCCAGTTGGTGGGCTCGGATCTCTACTTTTTACAGAGCTCCCTCTTCCATAATACGCTCTTTCCACCGGGCCTTCCCCGTCACGCATATTCAACTTGGAAGACGAGAGGCATCTCCACAATTTCCCACGTACTCCACCAAGGAGCAATCTGTTCCTTTACTCAACTGCAGGACACTTTTCACTTCTCCAGTGCTGAATTCTTACCCTATATGCAAGTGCGCCACTTTCTACTTCATTTACAATCCCAGGGGATCTTGTCGACACGGCGCTCCCTTTTTGAAGGATACTGCTCCTCTACCCAGCTAATCAGGGGTCTGGTTTCTAAACTCTACAAGCTACTGGCGTCCCGCCCTACGGCCAAACCAGCGCACCTGCGAGCATGGGAAGCGGATCTGGGCAGATCCTTATCTGATGAGGAATGGGACATTGTCTTCCTTCGCATGTCACGAGGCCTAGTCTCTGCTCGGATATCAGAAGCTAACTACAAGTTATTATATAGGTGGCATTATACCCCGCTGCGTCTCCACCGCTTCTCATCTAGTCACGACCCCAACTGCTGGCGTAATTGCCGCCATCTAGGCACTTTCTATCACATGTGGTGGGACTGTGCTCTGATACAGAAAGTGTGGTCCTATGTTTCGCACATGGTTTCTGAGATCCTGGGCCGGACGATCGCTCTCCAACCCGCTCAGGCCCTTCTTCATCTTCCAGACGGGGATCTTCCACCTCCGGCGCAGACATTTATCCAGCTGGTATGCACGTCAACTGCTATGGAAATTGCATTCTCCTGGAAGAGGGCTCATCCGCCTACGCCCACTGAGATACTGTCACGTTTGGACAAGACGTGTACTCTATATCGCTTGACTGCATTTAAATGCCACCGTCTCGCTAAATTCTATCACATATGGAATCCCTATATTTCGTGGAGGGCGATCCCGCTGCCACCACTTTCCTATCCTTCCTGACTGCACGGATGCACGCAGTAATGCCGGGCATCTGCCGACAGCCTCTTCATATTCAATGCAAGCCTGATTTCTTGGACTTCTATATTGGACTTCTATATTTTCTCACACAAGTTTGAGTAGCATGATGGGGGGGAGGGGGGGAGGGGGGGAGGGTGCCCATTGTATCATTGTAAACCATGCCATGTACTCCTTGTTCTTGTACTTCCTGTTTCCACATTGTTTTGTAGTTTCGTCATGGCAATAAAAATTATAAATTAAAAAAAAAAAAGACAGCCGGGGCGTACGTCGAACGTCCTCTGGGGATATTGAGGCTAGGTTTCTCGAATACTATCGACAATTGTATGCGGAGCGTTGCAGCGATCCGCTGGTTCGGGAGGCTCTGTTCCAACCGATCGAATGGCTGAGGGTGACTCTCGATCAGTTGAATGCTCTCAATACTCCCATTACGGACCAGGAGGTGCATCGGGTTATCCACTCTCTTCAGTTGGGCAAGGCAGCGGGATCGGATGGGTTCGGCTCCGAGTTTTATAAAATCTTAAAATTCCAATTGCTTTCACCACTAGTGGCTTTCTATAATGCACTGTTGGAGGAGGGGGCCCTCTCCCCTGCGCTCAATCACTCGGTTATAGTTGTTCTTCCAAAACCAGGTAAGGACCCGGAGGAGGTAGGGTCCTATAGACCCATCTCCTTGATAAATGTAGATATTAAGCTCTTCGCAGCTATTCTGGCTGCTAGACTTAATGTGATTCTTCCTAAACTCGTTCAGGACGATCAAACTGGTTTTGTCCGGGGTCGACACGGGGTTCGGAATGTGCGCCGCCTGATGGCCTCTCAGTTATTCTGCTGGGGCTGACGCGGTTGTTCTGAGTCTTGACGCGGAGAAGGCCTTCGACTCATTGTCATGGGACTTTCTCTTTTGGGTGCTGCGCCAGTATGGCTTTGAGGGGGCTTTTGTACAGTGGGCGGAGGTTCTTTATAGCAACCCCAGTGCTACTATTTTATTGAATGGGGCAGTGTCCTCCCCGTTTGATTTGCATTGTGGAGTCCGGCAGGGGTGCCCCCTTGCTTTTTGTTTTAGCTCTGGAACCATTGGCCATTCGGTTGAGGGAGGAGCCTCAGATTTGGGGACTGCGTGTGGGCCAACAGTCCCTTCATACCGCTCTCTTGCTGATGATATTTTGCTTTTCGTTGGCAAGCCACAAACCAGTGTTCCCGTCATTATTAATCTATTTGACCAATTTCGGCGGGGGCGGGTCTGCATTTTAATTTTGGGAAGTCGGAGGCATTGGCCTTGAATCCCCAGCTGCAATCTTCCTGGGTGGGCTCTTTTCCATTCCGATGGGCGCCAGATAGGCTGAAATATTTAGGTATTTGGATTCCAAGGGATTTAAGGCATTTGTATGAGTTGAATGTTACTAGCCTCTTGGAGCGGATACGCTCACAGCTGGAGGCTTGGGCCCTGCTTCCCTTGTCCCTATTTGGTCGCTGCGCTCTCATCAAAATGATCATTGCCCCTAAGATATTATATGTCCTGTCTATGGTTCCCTGTTGGTTGCGGGATAAGGACTTAAAAGGGTTGTATGCGGCCATTCAGCACTTTCTTTGGAGGGGACGGAAAGCCCGTCTTAGTTATTTGACTATGACTTACTCACGAGATCAAGGGGGATGTGGCCTGCCTGATTTTCGTTTGTACAACGCTGCATGCCAGCTGCGCTTCATAGGGGAATGGGCTTACGGGGGGACTATAAATTCTGTGCACAGGGGCTTATATCTGGTATGGCTGCCCCTTGGTCGCCCCTGAGTCTCATCCAGTCCAGTGCCACGGAGCGTCGCAGGCTTGCATACCCTAGAGTTTTGCTATCTCCTTGCATTGCGGCCTGGCGGTGGTTACGGGGGCAGCGGGGTTTGGTTGGGGTGGCTTCCCTACTATTGCCCCTGACTGGCAATGTGGGATTTCTGCCGGGACGGGACTGTGGGGCTTTGTTTCATAAGTGGGCGTCTAATGGAGCGATGTTTGCCTTTCATTTCTATGACACTGACACTCATACACTGTTGGACTTTGCTACTTTGGCTCGCACATATCGCCTACCGACTCATCAGTTTTTGCGTATCTGCAAACCAGGCACTATTTGACCTCCTTTCACTGGACATCGGACAGGGTGAGCTTGGAATGCTCCTATGCTAACAAGATTTTGACACGGCTAACCTTGCCAATACCATAACGGGTTGGGCTACGCTTGGCAGATCGCTGCGTCTCAACCCGCGATTGGATGTGCTGGCGGTAAAATGGACTGCTACATTTGGAGAACCCATTACCGTGCAATATTTGGTGAACTGTTTTGCAGCGGTACACCGACAGCTACCGGACATTGGACTGCGCGAAGTACAGTTTCGCATACTTGAGCGGATAAACTGTGACGATGTGCGACGCTTCAAGATGGGGAGTACTGATTCTCCTCTTTGTATTAAATGTGGCCAAGAGGAGGGCACTTTGGTGCATAGACTGTATTCTTGCCCTACTCTCCACTCTTTTTGGGCCACGGTGGTGGGCGTGATTTCTACGTGCACTGGAGCGCCGCCGCCTATCACGGGGAAGTTTCTTCTCTCTAGCCCACAAGCCTGCACTGCCGAGGTCAGCCGATGAAAAGACCGCTTTGGACGCATTGCGGCCATGCTGGCATGCCGCACCATACTGTCCGGATGGGCGGAACCCGTGACGGCCCCCACTTCAGTCGAGTGGTTCCAGCGTATGGCCTTGGTTTTGCAGATGGAACGTTTGGATTTTTTGAAAGGCCATCGAAAGATTGACAAACTGTATGGTGCTTGTTGGACTCAATGTGTCTTATTGTTGCCGGCCTCAGTCCAGGCCGGTCTGCGGGAGAGTGGGTATACTAATGATTGGATTGACAATATGGTCTCTGGGGGGAAGGGGCTGAGCAAGGGGGGGGGGGCCCGGTGTGACTGAAGTATGAGTGGGATGGTTGTGGTGTATGAGGGTGGGAAGGAGGGGGGAGGGGTGGTAAATTCAGAAATAAGATAAGGGCAGAGAGCATCTACTGGCCTAGGCGGCTACTGTTATCTGGGAATATCATATGCCTTCTTGTTGTAGTTCCCCCATTGTGTGGGATTGCTTTTTGTCACGTTATGTTTTTACTTGGCAGGTTGGTTGTGTTTCTGCCAAAAAAAAATATTCTGAAAAAAAAAAAAGAATATAAAAAATAACAGCGGGATAAACACAGAAGCGAGAGATGGAGAGAATGAGAGATAAGAGGTCAGGAATATAAGCAGCTTGCTGAAAACAGAGCGAATACTCCAAATAAAACCTGAGAGGGAGAGAGAGGGAGGAGAGTGGGGGTAGGATAAGCTTGGAGGGAAAGGAAGAGAGTTACCATGGAGGGACAGGACTGAGTTATCCAGAGAAGGGCCGGTGTGATGACAGTAAAGACAGGAAGATTCTCTTAGCGTGAAAGGTGATGGCTTAATGAGAGGAAGAAAACTTTGTAAGCAATGGACAAGGCAGAAGACAGAATGCCGAGGATATGAAGAATATGGGAGGCTGACAGGCAACTGATGTTCTCAATGGACAGAAGTGGGGAATGAGATTGGGTAGGGTTAGTGTTAGGAAGAGGAAGGAGAATGGATCCGTAGGTAGGAGAGAAGGGAAAAAATGGCCCTGAGACAGCTAGAAGTATGCAGACAAGCTGAAACCTCCCTATTGTATCAGTGCATGGGGTAATGACATTCATGAAGCAAGCTCAGGCCTCTTGTTACTGCTGTTCATGTTCAGCTAATTGTAAAACAAGAATGTAAGCGACTGTACGTGCACGTGGGAGCCAGTGAGCAAAGATATGCTAGAGTTTTAAATCTCGTGCACAAGTACGTGGGTATGATGTAAAATAGGCCTAGCATATGTACTCGAGCAGATGTAAAGCACATTTCTTCCTTAAGAATTTGTCGGCTTTAACGCTTACAGGGAACAGGATTTTAAAACATGCTCAGGTTAAAGCCAGTCCCAGTTTTACCCATTAGCCTACCAGCTTGCCCAGTCTCTCTCGGGGTCATCCAGATGCTTCCAGTTCTTCATCCTGCACTCCCCCCAGTTGAGCAAGACCCCTCACCCTATTGTGTTAGTCCTAAAAAAGTGATTTCTGCAGACTTACACCTCATCAGGAGAAAACAGGAAATAGACGCAGCTAACAGCGTGCCACGAGCAGTGGCTGCCGGATTTACACACTGCACTGCTGGCCCCGCCCCTTTTTTAGCACGAGCAAGTAATTAGCAGCTTTTGAAATTCATGTCGCTCACATGCGGCCACGTATTCATCTTTTAGTGCCAGTAAACGCTTTTAAAATTTGGCCCATTCAGTTCTGTAACCGGGCAGGTGGGATCAGTAGTCCTGGGCCTGCTGCTGAGGGCTCAGTTAAGTCTCTTGAGAAACTTTGTGGATGCTCCCCAGCAGGTGCCTCACGTAACACATCTGAGATAAATTCCTAGACTGATTCACAAGGGGCCGTACACGTGAAAAGAGACAAACAACCAATCTCAGGTGCCAGCTCAGACACAGAGCAATGCTGGAGCTGGAGTCAGGAGGAAAGTCACAAACGACCTTCAGTAAATCAGTCCTAGAGTCCGCTAAACATGCAGATAATGCAATTTTTACCTAGGGAGATGAGGGTCTCATAATTCTCCTTCATCACCTCCCTGTAAAGCTCCTTCTGCCCTTCATCTAAATACCCCCACTCCTCCTGGGAGAAAGAGACAGCAATGTCCTCAAACGTCACCGGCACCTAAAACACAAACCAGAAACACTCAGAGACACGTGGAGGGGCTCAGGGTGCATTAGATCTCAGCCTGATTTATTCTCCTAACATTTTATCATGGAAAAGAGGATACCAGGACCCCTCTTCCCCAGGAAATGCCAGATTTGTTGTCCCTAGAATCAGTTCCCTCCATAGACCCCAGGGTTTTCAAATCAAACTGAAAAATATTCTCTAATACCAGAGACACAGAATATGAAATGTCATTGTGTGGATAAATCACATTATAATAAAAAGGAAGCTATAAGAGCATTATCCAGAACATCAGGAACATCTGGTTCTATTCCATCAGGAGGACTCACTGTGCTAAATCCGAACAGGACAGGAAGAGTTTGGTGTCCTGGGCAGTGACATATCTCCCATTGTGATGTACGAATTCTGTATTCAGGGGTGTTGCAAACCATGGGCACATAGGGATCGTGCCCCAAATCTCAAACAGCTGTTTGGTTTCATTCTCTGCGGGGCAAAGGAAAGGAGAAATTAATACTTACCTGATAATTTCCTTTCATCTACATTCAGGCAGGTCAATCCACACAAATGGGTTATGCATCTCTACCAGCAGGTGGAGACAGAGTAAAAGCTGACATCAAGAACATATAGCCCTGTCCCAACATCATTTATTTAACATTTTTTATATACCGAGGTTCTAGAGACAAAATCACTAAGCACTTCGGTTTACAGACAACTATTGAAATGACTGACGTGAGTCTTACAGAGAACAGGAAATATCAGCCTACAAGTATTCTCTAGAAAAGCCCAAACTGTACAAACTGCTCATAAGAACATGCCATACTGGGTCAGAACAAGGGTCCATCAAGCCCAGCAATCCTGTTTCCAACAGTGGCCAATCCAGGCCACAAGAACCTGGCAAGTACCCAAAAACTAAGTCTTTTCCATATTACTGTTGCTAGTAATAGCAGTGGCTATTTTCTAAGTCAACATAATTAATAGCAGGTAATGAACTTCTCCTCCAAGAACTTGTCCAATGAAGAAATTACTTACCTGATATTTTCGTTTTCCTTAGTGTAGACAGATGGACGCAGGACCAATGGGTATAGTGTACTCCTGATAGCAGTTGGAGATGGATCAGATTTCAATCTGACGTCAGCCCCTAGTACATATACCCCTGCAGGAAGTGCAGCTCTTCAGTATTCTCCTCGAAAAGCATTGTGGATATATGTGTGACTGACTAATTTGATTAACTTGGATAACTTCATAACTTGGTTAAACATTATAACTTGAATAACTTGATTAACTTGAACTGGTTGAATTGACTATAGCTGGAGACCGCCAGTGTACTGAACCGGAAAGCGTCGACACCCGGCAGGATGGATGCCCTAGGTAAATGAAAACGTGGCTTACCCCTGAATCATTTGAAAGGACCATGCGTTACGGCAGCCAAGGGTGGGATGCGGAGTCCATCTGTCTACACTAAGGAAAACGAAATTATCAGGTAAGTAACTTCTCCATTTCCTAGCGTGTAGCAGATGGACTCAGGACCAATGGGATGTATAAAAGCTACTCTCGAACTGGGTGGAAGGCTGCCCGTGACCCACTTAGTACTGCTCTTGCAAATGCCATGTTCTCCCGAGCCTGAACATCCAGACGGTAGAATCTGGAGAAGGTATGGATGGAGGACCATGTCGCCACCCTGCAGATCTCGGCGGGTGACAGCATTCTAGTTTCTGCCTAGGATACTGCCTGGGCTCTGGTAGAATGGGCCTTGACCTATAGATGCAGTGTCTTGCCTGCTTCTACATAGGCCGCCTGATAACTTCCTTGATCCAGCGGGCTATGGTTGCCTGCGAGGCCGCTTCCCCTTGTCTCTTTCCGCTGTGAAGGACGAAAAGATGGTCCGTTTTTCGTACGGGTTCCGACATTTCCAGATACCTGGATAGGAGTCTGCCGATGTTGAGGTGGCATAGACTACGGGCTTCTTTCGAACTCTTCAAAGTCATCCGCCGATGGTAGCGAGATGGTCTGGTTAAGATGGAAGTGTGAGACCACTTTGGGAAGGAACGAAGGGACCGTGCGTAGCTGGATGGATCCCGGGGTGAGCCTAAGGAACGGCTCACGGCAGAACAGTGCTTGTAGCTCCGAGATGCGGCAGGCAGAACAAACTGCCAGGAAAAACGCCGTCTTTAAGGTTAACAGGCGGACGGACAGGCCTCGGAGGGGTCTGAAGGCGGTTCCCGCTAGGAAATCCAAAACGAGATTGAGATTCCACAGAGGCACCGGCCACTTTAGTGGTGGGCGAATGTGTTTGACTCCTTTCAGGAAGCATGACACATAGAAAACATAGAAAATGACGGCAGAAGAAGACCAAATGGCCCATCTAGTCTGCCCAGCAAGCTTCACACATTTTTTCTCTCATACTTATCTGTTTCTCTTAGCTCTTGGTTCTATTTCCCTTCCACCCCCACCTTTAATGTAGAGAGCAGTGATGGAGCTGCATCCAAGTGAAATATCTAGCTTGATTAGTTAGGGGTAGTAGCCGCCACAATAAGCAAGCTACACCCATGCTTATTTGTTTTACCCAGACTATGTTATACAGCCCTTATTGGTTGTTTTTCTTCTCCCCTGCCGTTGAAGCAGGGAGCTATGCTCGATATGCGTGAAGTATCAGTTTTCTTTTTTTCTCCCCTGCTGTTGAAGCAGAGAGCCATGCTGGATATGCATTGAAAGTGAAGTATCAGGCACATTTGGTTTGGGGTAGTAACCGCCGTAACAAGCCAGCTACTCCCCGCTTTGTGAGTGCGAACCCTCTTTTCTTCTCCCCTGCCGTTGAAGCAGAGAGCTCTGCTGGATGTGTGAAGTATCAGGTTTTTTTTCTCCCCTGCCGTTGAAGCAGAGAACTATGCTGTATATGCATTGAAAGTGAAGTATCAGGCTTATTTGATTTGGGGTAGTAACCGCCGTAACAAGCCAGCTACTCCCCTCTTTGTGAGTGTGAATCCTTTTTTCCACATTTCCTCTTGATGTTGAAGCTTAGAGCGATGTTGGAGTCACAGTAAGCATGTGTATGTTTATTTAATAAGGGTATTGTCTCCAGGCAGTAGCCATCATTCTGGCGAGTCACCCACTCTTCATTGGTGGCCTCTTGACTTTATGGATCCACAGTGTTTATCCCACGCCCCTTTGAAGTCCTTCACAGTTCTGGTCTTCACCACATCCTCCGGAAGGGCATTCCAGGCATCCACCACCCTCTCCGTGAAGAAATACTTCCTGACATTGGTTCTGAATCTTCCTCCCTGGAGCTTCAAATCGTGACCCCTGGTTCTGCTGATTTTTTTCCTACGGAAAAGGTTTGTCATTGTCTTTGGATCATTAACACCTTTCAAGTATCTGAAAGTCTGTATCATATCACCTCTGCTCCTCCTTTCCTCCAGGGTGTACATATTTAGATTCTTCAATCTCTCCTCGTACGTCATCCGATGAAGATCCTCCACCTTCCTGGTCGCCCTTCTCTGTACCGCCTCCATCTTGTCTTTGTCCTTTTGAAGATACGGTCTCCAGAACTGAACACAGTACTCCAGGTGAGGCCTCACCAAGGACCTGTACAAGGGAATAATCACTTCCCTTTTCTTACTCGATATTCCTCTCTCTATGCAGCCCAGCATTCTTCTGGCTTTAGCTATCGCCTTGTCACATTGTTTCGCCGACTTCAGATCATTAGACACTATCACCCCAAGGTCCCTCTCCTGCTCCATGCACATCAGCCTTTCCCCCCCCATCGAATACAGTTCATTCGGATTTCCACTCCCCATATGCATGACTTTGCACTTCTTGGCACTGAATCTCAGCTGCCATATCTTCGACCACTCTTCCAGTTTCCTTAGATCTCGTCTCATTCTCTCCACTCCTTCCGGCATGTCCAGTCTGTTGCAGATCTTAGTGTCATCCGCAAAAAGACAAACCTTACCTTCTATCCCGTCCGCAATGTCACTCACAAAGATATTGAACAGGACCGGTCCCAACACCGATCCTTGCGGTACACCACTTAAAACCGCTCTCTCTTCAGAGAAGGTTCCATTTACCATCACACATTGTCTTCTGTCCGTCAACCAATTTGCAATCCAGGTCACCACCTCGGCACTCACTCCTAAGCTTCTCGTTTTATTCACCAGTCTCCTGTGCGGAACCGTATCAAAAGCTTTGCTGAAATCCAAGTATATGATATCGAGCGCTCTTCCTTGATCCAATTCCTTGGTTACCCAGTCAAAAAAGTCAATCAGATTTGTCTGACAGGATCTTCCTCTGGTGAATCCATGCTGCCTCTGGTCCATCAATTCTCCCGACTGTAGATAGTTCACTATTCTCTCTTTCAACAGTGACATCCAGGTGAAAAGCTATGCTGTCGCCCTCGCTCCTGGAGCCGTAGCAGGACAACGCGGCCACCTGTACCTTGATGGAATTGAGGGACAGTCCCTTCTGTAGTCCGTTCTGTAAGAATTCCAGGATCTCGGGAACTTTAAATGAGTGTGGCTTGATGTCGTGGTCTTCGCACCAGGCTTCAAATACTCTCCAAATCCTTATGTACGTTAACGATGTGGAGAACTTGCGTGCTTGGAGGAGGGTGTCGATTACAGCCCCCGAGTATCCGCTCTCTCTCAGGCGAGCCCTCTCAATGGTCAGACCATAAGAGAGAATTGAGCTGGGTCCTCGTGGAGGATCGGACCTTGTTTAGCAGTTCCCTGTGTGGAGGCAGAGGTGGGGAGGGGGAGGGGGGAGGTTTCCCTGCCAGCAGTCTTCTCATGTCTGCGTACCACGGTCTTCTTGGCCAATCCGGAGCCACCAGAAGAACTAGTCCCCTGTGTAGCTGTATCTTGTGAATGATTGCGCCTAATAGGGGGCTACGGTGGGAAGGCGTATAATAGGGTCCCCGGTGGCCAGGTCTGTACCAGGGCATCGATCCCTTGGGACTGCAGTTCCCACCTGCGGCTGAAGACTCTGGGTACTTGGGCGTTGGATCTGTTTGCCAGAAGGTCCATGTCCGGTGTCCCCCACCATTTCACTATCATTTGGAAGGCTGCGGACTACAGCCTCCATTCTCCTGGGTCTAGACTTTCCCTGCTGAGGTAGTCTGCCGTGATGTTGTCTTTCCCGGCAACGTGGATGGCTGAGATCGCCTGGAAGTTTACTTCCGCCCACGCCATTAGGAGGTCTATTTCCAGAGACACCTGCTGGCTTCTGGTTCCCCCCCTGCCGGTTGATGTAGGCCACTGTTGTGGCATTGTCTGACATTACTCTGACTGCTTTGTCTCCGGGTCTGTGCTCGAATCGTAGGCAGGCTAGTCTGACTGCCCTCGCTTCTAGGCGGTTGATGTTCCATCCAGACTCTTCTGCATTCCACTGCACTTGGGCGGTAAACTCCTCGCAGTGTGCTCCCAATCCTCGTAGGCTGGTGTCTGTGGTGAGCAGGGTCCAGGTTAGGGACGATAGTTTTGTTCCCCAGCTCAGGTGGCTGACCTGTAGCCGCCACTGTAGCTGGGTCCGGACTCTGCCCGGGAGTGATAGATGTACGGTGTAGTTCTGAGACTGTGGATTCCAACGTGATAGAAGTGAGCGCTGCAGGGGTCTCATGTGAGCTCGCGCACATGTCACTACTTCCAGAGTGGATGCCATCAGACCGAGGACTTGCAGGTAATCCCATGCTTTGGGACGAGGTTCGCTCAGCAGGATTTGTAACAGATTCCACAGTTTTGATCTCCTTGTGGGAGTCCGGTTGACCTTGCCTTCTTTGGTGTCGAACCGGATCCCTATGTATTCTAGAGACCTGTGAGGGTTGCAGACAGCTTTTATTTGTGTTGATCACCCATCCTAGGCTCTCCAGTAGAGTTTTGACTCTGTTGGTTGCTTGGCGGCTTTCCTCTGGGGATTTCGCCCTGATCAGCCAATCGTCTAGGTAAGGGTGTACAAGGATTCCTTCCTTCCTCAGTGCTGCCGCCACCACAATTATGATCTTGGTGAACGTGCGGGGTGCTGTGGCTAACCCGAAGGGTAGTGCCCGGAACTGGTAGTGATGGTCCAGGATTTTGACACGTAGATAGCGCTGGTGTTCCTGATGAATTGGGATGTGTAGGTAGGCCTCCAAAAGATCCAGGGATGTGAGAAACTCCCACGGTTATATCGCCCTTATCACAGATTGTAGGGTTTCCATGCGGAAGCGGGGAATCCTCAGGTGGCGGTTGACCGACTTGAGGTCCAGGATGGGTCTGAATGTTCCCTCTTTCTTGGGAACGATAAAATAAATGGAATAATGTCCAGTATTTATTTCTTGGGGAGGTACTGGGGTTATGGCCCCGAGGGCCATTAGTCTGGACAATGTAGCTTCCACTGCCGCCCTCTTGAAGAGGTTGTGGCAGGGAGACTCCATGAACTTGTCCGGAGGGGTTCGTAGAAAATCCAGGTAGTACCCCTCCCGAATGATGGCTAGGACCCACTTGTCCGAAATTCTCTCGACCCATCTGCGGTAGAATATTTATTTATTTAATTTATTTATTTAACATTTTTTATATACCGAGGTTCTGGTAACAATGTTACCAATCACTTCGGTTTAGGGTTAGTCTGCCCCCTATGGCTTCTTTCCTTGGACGGGTCAGCCGAATCTCATTGTGGGGTTCGGCTGGGGCCTGTACCCGAGCTGGTTTTCCTCTTGTTGTGCTTGTTCCGAAAGGACTGGTTCCTGCCTGTGGAACGGGGAGCTTAATAATTGCTCCTGTAAGGGTTGAAGCACTGTGAACTTCTGCCCCGGAGAACCTGGGGAAGGGTCACTGGTTTCTCTTTGTCTTATCCTCTGGCAGGTGCGGGTAATGGGGTTTCTGGGGGTGCCATGGCTGTCGGCGCGTAAATTCTTATGCGCTCCGGTGTGCCTAAGATGAGCGTGAGATATGCGCGTAGCTGTGCGTCTGGGTAGATATGCGCACAGCTCGGTATGTGTACAGGGTGCGAATATTCTTGTGCGCCCGGCCCTTGTGCGTGCAACTTATGCGCACAAGGATTAGTGCGTGTAAGCCTATGTGCACATGTGCTTTGTGAATCTAGCTCGGTTTTGTGCGCTCGGTCGAACGGCGTTGCGAAGAGGCCCAAGATGGCGATGATGAGCACGCGGGCAATATGGTGACTCCTTCGGATGGTCTCCACGTGGGTAGACCCTTGGAATAGCCGGGGCCTGGCCCTGTTATAGAGCGGATCAACCCGGTGGCACAGGTCCCGGCTGGTGACCTGTGCTCCTCCTCGATCCTTGGAGACCGGAATCAAGCAGAAGATTTCTACCTTACCTTGTCTTCGGCGCTTCCTGGTTTCGTCTCCGTCTGCGGGGGGGGGGGGGGGGGGGGGGAGAGCAAATACCTTCACCGCTGCGTTCCAAGGTGCACCTGCTGCCTCTCAGCCGCGCCCGAAGATCGGGGGCTAGGACCCTGCCACGATTCGGCCACTGGACCGAGGCTCACCTCCAAGGGACCACGGAAATCACCTCGGGAATCTCAACTGGGGGAGGGACCTGATGGTATCACCGCAGGAGAGCGGGGCTCGTCTTCAGGTAGGATTCTCCTGTAAATTTAGTTTTCTTATCTGAATTTGGTTCTCAAGCTATGAGAGTGTGCAGACAGTCCCTAACTGCTATGGAGATGGAAAATACTGGAGAGCTGCACTTCCTGCAGGGGTATATGTACTAAGGGCTGACGTCAGATTGAAATCTGATCCGTCTCCAACTGCTATCAGGAGTGCACTATACCCATTGGTCCTAAGTCCATCTGCTACACGCTAGGAAATAATGTATTTACTTCTTTCTTCTTTGGAAATGCAAATAATTTTAAATGATTAATTGCTAACTGCTGTAAACCGATTTGATATGCTTGCATGAAAAGTCAGTATATAAAATGTATTAAATAAATAAAGTATAAAGGCTTACAGGTTAAGGGTAGTAACCGCTACACCAGCAAGTTATTACCCCCATGCACTTTTCTCCTTTCTGGCCTACAAAAAAACAAAATAAAGAACAAACTACACCCAGGAAGAGTTATCTGGGTTACTACAGGACAGCGATTTCTCCAAACGGATTAACTTTACCCAGGTAGCACTGAATATCAAGTCTCTCCAGCTAAAATGTATCCTACCCAGAGCACCTCCACCAGCTAAATTTTTCTACAAATAATGAGTTATGAGCAACCCAAACAAAGTTTTGCAGGAGAGTAGGGGGAGAAAATTTATATCTCTAGTTCTGTAAAGGCAACTAAAAAGTTACCCAGACAAGCCCTTGGGAGCATCAAACTCTCAGTGTAAAAAGGCAAAGGTGAGAGGAGGAGGCAGAGGGGGAAGGTAAAGAAGTCACAGGAAGCAGAAACTGAGAGGCTCCTTAAGCAGGAGGAGCTGCTGCTGTATGAGGAGAGAAGCAGGAAGAAGAGCCTGAGCGGATGCAGAGAATGAGGAGCCCAAAGAATGGATTCAGTGAGAGGCTGGGGGGATGGGAACAGTCCCAGGCTGCATCCCCTGCCCCCTCCTACCTGCTGAGCAGAAAGCCCTGCAGCCATTCTCCCGCCCCTTCTCCAGAGCAGGATTTCCAGCCCCGGCTCCCTCCCCGCACGGTCAGGCTTTTCAGCTTTCGGACTCAGCACCACGTTCTGTACAGGAAGCACCGCCTCCTTCCAGCAGGAAGTGACATCACCAAGGAAGAGAAAGTGGGAACTGAAGCCGCTGCATAAGGAACTTTTAGAAACACAAAGTTGATGGTAGAAAAAAAACCCTATGGCCCATCTAGTTGGGATGGACGCTGGGAAATGTAGTCTTGCACTGGCTTTCCTCAGAGTTTTTTGGGAATTGTGGGAAATGTAGTCCTAGGGCGTGGGTTGTTGTCAATTGGCTGATTAATAAAGCCAAGTCTAGTTCCGTTCATACAAACCAAAATGGGTAACTCTGCAGCCTTTCAGAGAGACTGGGGAGCAGTGGGAGGGGAAGCAGGGGAAAAGAAAGGAGGAGGGGGGAGGAGGGAAAAGGGAGGGATTCTGGGGACAGAGCAGGGTGAGGAGGCACAGGAGGGAGGGAGGCTGGGAAGGATCAGGGAGAGGGTAAGGAAGAGAGGATGTGAGAGAGAGCCCCCTCTGACTGCTGCCCTTTGCCTCATTCGCCCAACACTGACAGCAGGAGCTGATGCTGCACACAAGACTGCAGGATTCAGGATCAGCTGGGACTGCACTCTCAGGAATATTGGGACTGGCAGACTGGGAGCTCAGATTCATACATTATATCTGGAAAGAGAGCATCAGCTTGATGAGGAAGGAAGCAATCCTGTAGCTAGGACCTGCCCTCAAGATGATGTATTATCCTCTAGCACTGAAAATAGGTTTTGCCCCCAACAAGATTTCGCAATGAAGGCGCGCAGACCCATTCCTCTCTTCCGTTCATCGGGGACCGGTTTTGGGAGGAATGGGTCAAGATAACTTCAGATCAATGGGTCCTCGATGTGATCAGGCACGGTTACAAGTTGGATTTTGCTCGTCCCCTCTGGGATCTTTTTATGACATCGCCATGCGGTTCTCCAGAAAAGCAGCGGGTTATCGCCCAAACCTTGGACCGATTGCGGAAACTGGGGGCAGTATTTCCGGTTCCACCGGCCGAGCGCAAGACTGGCCGGTATTCCATATACTTCGTGGTTCCAAAGAAGGAAGGCACGTTCAGGCCGATCTTGGATTTAAAGCGTGTAAACAAGGCTTTGCGTGTTCCTCGTTTTTGCATGGAGACGCTACGGTTTGTTATTGCGGTTGTCCACAAGGGAGAATTTTTGGCTTCTTTGGATCTAACCGAGGCGTATCTTCACATTGGAATCCGGGAGCGTCATCAGAGATTCCTGAGGTTCAAGGTGTTAGGGAACCATTACCAGTTTTGTGCCCTTCCGTTCGGATTGGCGACTGCTTCAAGAGTGTTCACCAAGGTTTTCGTGGTCATAGCAGCTTTCCTACGCCGTCAAGGAATACTGGTCCATCCCTATCTCGACGATTGGCTCATCCGGGCAAAGTCGGAAGCATTGTGCAAACGGGCGGTTCAGCTGGTAGTACAGTAACTGCAGTCGTTAGGTTGGGTAGTCAACTTCGCGAAGAGCCGGCTAGAACCGACCCAACAGTTGGAGTTCTTGGGTGCCCGATTTGATACTTTGGTGGGCAAGGTTTTTCTGCTACATCAACGGATGAACAATCTGATGACGCATGTGCGGAACCTGCTGGATCTCCCGTTACCTACGGCCTGGGATTATTTACAGGTCATTGGTCATATGGTATCTACTCTGGAGATGGTACCGTGGGCTTTTGCGCATATGCGACCTTTGCAAAGAGCGCTTCTTTCTCGTTGGGATCCCAGGTCCGAGGACTACGACCTGGAGTTGCCATTGCTGGAGCCGGCCCATTCCAGTCTCACATGGTGGCTAATTCCAGACCATCTTCTGCAAGGAGTGGACTTAGAGCCTCCGTCTTGGATAATAGTGACGACGGATGCCAGCCTCTCCGGCTGGGGGGCTGTTTGTCAGTCCCGAGCGGTGCAGGGACATGGTCTGCTCATCAAGCCACTTGGTCCATCAATTGACTGGAGACCAGGGCAGTACGGCTGGCTTTGTGTCTCCTCCTCCCGATGTTACGCGGTCGAGCGGTGCGAGTTCTGTCGGACAATGCGACCATGGTGACGTATATCAATCGGCAAGGAGGCACAAGAAGTCGTCCGGTGGCGGCCGAGGCGTCGTCGTTGATGGCCTGGGCAGAACGTCATTTGTCCCGCATCACGGCCACCCATATTGCAGGCGTGGACAACGTCCAGGCGGATTACCTCAGTCGGCAACACCTAGACCCAGGGGAGTGGGAGCTGTCAGCCGAGGCGATGGATCTCATTACCCAGCATTGGGGGTCCCACACCTGGACTTGATGGCGACTCGGCTAAATGCAAAGGCGGCGCGGTTCTTCAGCCGAAGGTGGGAGCATGGTTCAGAAGGCGTGGATGCTCTGGTGCTTCCGTGGCCTCTTCACATCCTCCTATATGTGTTTCCTCCGTGGCTCCTAGTGGGAAAAGTGTTGAGACACATCGAATCCCATCGGGGGCTAGTGATTCTCGTGGCTCCGGAGTGGCATCCGTGGTTCGCGGATCTCATCACTCTGGCGGTGGACGGGCCACTACGATTAGGTCATCTTCCGAATCTCCTTCAACAGGGTCCGGTATGTTTCGATCTGGCGGATCGCTTTTGTCTGGCGGCTTGGCTTATGAGCGGAGGCAGTTGAGGAAGAAAGGTTATCCGGACACGGTCTTTTCCACTCTTCTTCAGGCACGTAGATCTTCGATTACACTTACTTATGCTAGAATATGGAAGGTGTTTGACTCATGGAGTGCTGTCTTGAAGATCTCGCCACGACGGTCTTCAGTGGGGCACATCCTTACGTTCCTGCAGGAGGGTTTGAAGAAAGGTTTGGCCTACAGTTCGCTTAGAGTTCAGGTAGCGGCTCTGGGTTGCTTGAGAGGTAAGATTGAAGGGTTCTCTCTCGCGTGTCACCCGGATGTTGCTCATTTTTTGCGTGGAGTTAGGAACTTGCGCCCTCCCGTGCAGGTGCCCTGTCCTTCCTGGAACTTGAACTTGGTACTCCGTGGTCTCTGCGCAGTACCTTTTGAGCCCATTAAGAAGTCCTCGTTGAAGGATTTAACTCTCAAGATGGTGTTCCTAGTGGCCATTTCGTCAGCGCGTCATGTTTCAGAACTGCAGGCTCTTTCTTGTAGGGAACTGTTCTTGCGGATTTCGGAGTCGGGAGTCTCCTTACGCACAGTACCTTCTTTCTTGCCAAAGGTGGTTTTGGCCTTTCATGTTAATCAGACGGTGGAATTGCCTTCCTTTTCGGAGGAGGAGCTTAGGTCTACTCAAGGTCGGGACTTGAAGCGTTTGGATGTCCGTCGGGTTCTCCTCAGGTATTTGGAGGTGACTAATGAGTTTCGAAGATCGGATCACCTGTTCGTGTTGTGGAATGGCCCTAAGAAGGGCCTTCAGGCATCCAAGGCATCTATTGCTCGATGGTTGAAGGCCGCGATCACATCCACATACATTGGGTGCGGTAAGGCTGTTCCTGATGGCCTGAAGGCTCACTCTCTCCGTTTTCAGGCGACTTCGTGGGCTGAAAGCCAGTTTGTTTCTTCACAGGAGATTTGCAGGGCGGCCACCTGGAAGTCCTTGCATACTTTTGCGAGGCATTATAGATTGGATGTTTGTGGTCCGTCGACTCAGTCTTTTGGGAGCAGTGTGATTCGAGCGGGACTCTCGGGGTCCCACCCCATTTAAGGCGGCTCGGGTACATCCCAGCAGTCTGGACTGATCCTGGTACGTACAGGGAAAGGAAAATGAGTTTCTTACCTGATAATTTTCGTTCCTGTAGTACCAAGGATCAGTCCAGACGCCTGCCCAAGTCTGTTTTCTGAGAGTCCGCTCGTGTTTTTGGTGGCAGTGATCTACTCTTTCAGATTTTACTTACAAGCGTTTACACAATTTAACTGGTAAGCTGTTTGAGTTGCATTTTAATCTACTGTGTTTTCTGTTGTTCAGGGAGGTTACCGCTTGATCTGGTCAGTGGTTTAAAAAAACAAAACAAAAACAAGAGCACAAAAGATTTGTTGGCGGAAGTGTTTATTTAGTTCCTTCTGCTTTGATATCGCATATACTGAGGGATCGCAGGTGGCACACCAGTATATCTAGAGGGTGCTTTTCAGCTTTTCTCGGACTCCATCTGCTGGAGGGAAGGCATAACCCAGCAGTCTGGACTGATCCTTAGTACTACAGGAACGAAAATTATCAGGTAAGAAACTAATTTTCCTATTCTGTTTCCAATAGTGGCCAATCCAAGTCACAAGTACCCAAACATTAAATAGATGACAAGCTACTATTGCTTATTAATATCCATAATAGAAGTTTATGGATTTTTCCTCTACAACTTATCCAAACCTTTTTTAAACCCAGCTACACTAATTGCTGTAACCACATCCTCTGGCAATGAATTCCAGAAATTAACTATGCGCTGAGTGAAAAAGAATTGTCTTTGATTTGTTTTAAATGAGCTACTTGCTAACTTCATGGAGTGCCCACTGGTCCTTCTGTTATCTGAGAGAATAAATAACTGATTTACATTAATTGTTCAAGTCCTTTCAGGATTTTGTAGACCTCTATCATAGGGATGTGCAGAGGGACTACATACGTTGCATTCGGTATTCGTATTCGTCGGGGGGGGGGCAGATATGTTGTATTTGGCAAGGGGGGCCCCCGATACATTCATGTCTTCATTCTTATTCGTTTCCCAGCTAGAATTTAATAACTACAACCCCCCACCCTCCTGACCCCTCCAAGACTTATCAAAACTCCCTGGTGGTCCAGCGGGGGCTCCGGGATCCATCTCCTGCACTCACGTCGTCGGCTGCCAGTATTCAAAATGGCGCCGATAGCTGATCTTATGTCACAGGGGCTACTGGTGCCATTGGTCGGCCCCTGTCACATGGTAGGAGCAATGGACCTCCAACTCGTTACGATACTTAAACCAGCTGGCCCTTGCCTCCTATGAGTTAGCAAGAACATAAGAACATGCCATACTGGGTCAGACCAAGGGTCCATCAAGCCCAGCATCCTGTTTCCAACAGTGGCCAATCCAGGCCATAAGAACCTGGCAAATACCCAAAAACTAAGTCTATTCCATGTTACCGTTGCTAATGGCAGTGGCTATTTTCTAAGTCAACTTAATTAATAGCAGGTAATGGACTTCTCTTCCATGAACTTATCCAATCCTTTTTTAAACACAGCTATACTAACTGCACTAACCACATCCTCTGGCAACAAATTCCAGAGTTTAATTGTGCGTTGAGTAAAAAAGAACTTTCTCTGATTAGTTTTAAATGTGCCCCATGCTAACTTCATGGAGTGTCCCCTAGTCATTCTACTATCCGAAAGAGTAAATAACCGATTCACATCTACCCGTTCTAGACCTCTCATGATTTTAAACACCTCTATCATATCCCCCCTCAGCCATCTCTACTCCAAGCTGAAAAGACCTAACCTCTTTAGTCTTTCCTCACAGAGGAGCTGTTCCATTCCCCTTATCATTTTGGTAGCCCTTCTCTGTACCATCTCCATCGCAATTATATCTTTTTTGAGATCACTGTCTTGCTGAATCCACCTCATCGAGGACTTCCTGTTCCGAGTCTCAGTCTTGGCGTTCAATGCTTGAGTACCCGCTCCTCGGGGGCTCCCCTGCGTTGTGGCTATCTGCTCCTCGGAGGGCCTTTCTAACTGACTGCATCCAGACCTGCTCCTCAGGTTTCTCGCTTCTCTCTTCATGGAACATCCACTGTGAGTACCTGCAAGCTTCTACAGTTCAACTCTGCCAAGGTATCCCACGGGGTACCCCGCTCCCGGGCCACTACCGCCTACCTCCTGTAGAAGTTATTCAGCGTCTCAGCACTACCAAGTAGTGACCTATCTCCATCAGGAGCCACCTCCAAGTTCTGGCACGTCACCCTGCTTATTCAACATCTACAGTGAGTCTTCCTCTGCGTACCCCGTTCCATGGGCCACTACTGGACCTGTACCAGTGAGTTGCCTGCACTCCTCTGAGGAAATCCCTGGCGTACTCCGCTCTGCGGACCACGACTGGGTTTCTCCAACTACACACCTGCTCTGGGTATTCCTAGCTCTCTGGACTGTGCTAATCTCTCTCTTCTTCCTGTAATAAAGTACAGACTCTTAGCTGGGACCCACATGTCTGAGAATAAGCCTGCTGACGGTGACTCCCATGGGGCTCCTCTCTGTGGGCGGAGACATCGCTCATCTCAGCCCAGGGTTCACATAATCGCTAAAACATAACAATTTCAATGTAGCATCCACTATGATGCCTAGATCTCTTTCCTAGGTGGTAACTCCTAAGATAGAACCTAACATTGTGTAACTACAGCAAGGGTTATTTTTCCCTGCATGCATTACTTTGCACTTGTCCACGTTAAATTTTATCTGCCATTTGGAAGCCCAATCTTCCAGTCTGACTAGGTCCTCCTGCAATTCATCACAATCCACTTGAGATTTAACTACTCTACATAATATTGTGTCATCCGCAAATTTGATTACCTCACTCATCATATCCCTTTTGAGATCATTTATAAATATATTAAAAAGCACAGGTCCAAGTACAGATCCCTGAGGCACTCCACTGTTTACCTTTTTCCTCTGTGAAAACTAACCATTTAATCCTACTCTGTTTCTTGTCTTTTAACCAACTTGCAATCCACAAAAGGACATCACTTCCTATCCCATCCTTTTTAGTTTTCTTAGAATCTTCACATGCAGGACTTTGTCGAACACCTTCTGGAAATCCAAATATACAACATCTACAGGTTCATCTTTGTCCACGTTTATTCACCCCTTCAAAAAAATGTAGGAAATTTGTGAAACAAGACTTTCCTAGGTAAATCCATGTTAGCTGTGTCCCATCAGTTTGTCAATCAGGCCTACCATATCTTCCAGGTTCACCGTGATTTGGTTCAGTTGATCAGAATCATCACCCATGAAAACCTTCTCCAGAATGGGTATCTCTCAAACATCCTCTTCAGAAAACCCTGAAGCAAAGACATTGTTTAATCTTTCCATGATGGCTTTATCTTCTCTAAGTGCCCCTTTAACCTCTTGATCATCTATGGTCCAACCAACCCCTTTGCAGGCTTCCTGCTTTGGATATATTTTAAAACATTTTTATTGTGTGTTTTTGCCTCTATGGCCAACTTCTTTTTAAATTTTCTTAGTCTGTCTTATCAATGTCTTACATTTAACTTGATCATGGAAAAACTAGTGAACTCTCAACTCTCAGATTTCATCGAAGACAACAATCTTCTCTTCATCCCACAACACGGCTTCCGTAAAAATCGAGGCACAGAATCCCTCCTCACTTCGTTGACAGACCATATCTTACTGGGCCTCGACAAAGGAAACTCTTTTCTATTGATCTTGTTAGACCTATCAGCAGCATTCGACACGGTCAACCACACCATCCTCTTAAACCAATTATCGTCCATAGGAATCTGCGGCACCGTCCTATCTTGGTTCAAAACCTTTCTCAACAACAGAGGTTACAAAGTTAAACTCCAAAACAAGGAATCCTCAAGATTTGACTCTGCCATAGGAGTCCCACAAGGTTCTTCATTATCTCCGACTCTATTCAATATTTACCTGCTTCCTCTTTGCCAACTTCTCACTGACCTCAATCTAAAGTACTTCCTATACGCAGATGATATTCAAATCATCATCCCCATCAAAGACACATACTCTAAAACTCTTGACTACTGGGAATCATGCCACCAAAAAATCAAACAACTTCTCAACAGCCTTCACCTCATCTTAAATTCCTCCAAGACAGAAATCCTACTCATCTCTCCCGAGAACAATACACCTAACATTACTCTTCCCACCAACCTACCTACTGCACAAGTTAGAGACTTAGGAGTGTTATTGGACAACCGGCTAAACTTCAAGGCACACATCAACAAAACAACCAAAGACTGCTTCTATAAACTCCAGGTCTTGAAAAGGATAAGACCTCTCTTCCATGCTCAAGACTTCAGAACGATCATCCAGGCAGTCATTTTTTCAAAATTAGACTATTGCAACTCCCTATTGCTAGGTCTGCCTTCTTCCTATTCCAAACCATTACAGATGGTGCAAAATTCAGCAGCCCGACTACTAACAGGCACAAGAAAAAGAGACCACATATCTCCCATCCTGAAAGAGCTACATTGGCTACCCGTATACTTCCGTATCATGTACAAAACCATATGTATCATTTTCAAAACTATACATCAATGCACTTCCCTCGATCTTCAATTTCCTCTCCAAGTATACAACTCGACAAGACCTACCAGAGATGGTTATAGAGGCACACTCCAAGTTCCCCCTGCAAAAACGACTAGACACATTACCCTAAGAGATCGCGCCACCTCCACAGCTGGCCCCCTTCTGTGGAATTCATTGCCCACAGATCTCAGACTGGAACCTTGCCTCCCAACTTTTAGGAAAAGACTTAAGACTTGGTTATTCAAGCAAGCTTTCCAAGACACAATTTAATGACACAATCCAAGGACACAACCCAAGGACTCCTCAAAACATTCAGCCATTAATCATGCCATTTGTACATAACTTGTAATGTGACTTGTATATCGTTTAACCATTTATTCTTTCCTTTTTCTTCCTCTTCACCAAGTTCTGCCACCCTTGTTAATTGTAACTGTACTTTCGGTCACCTGAGTTCTAGTTTGATGTATTTAATGCACTCCCGTTTCATGTAAACCAGCAAGATATGTTCTCATGATTGCCGGTATATAAAAACCTTAAATAAATAAAATAAATAAACTTGCCAATGATTTGCTTTATCCTATTTTCTTCTGAAGGATCCTTCTTCCAATTTTTTAATGAAGATCTTTAATAAAAAAATAGCCTCTTTCACCTCACCTTTTAATCATGCCAGTAATCGTTTTGCCTTCCTTCCACCTTTCTTTTTTTTTTTTCCACATATGTTTATTAACCTTTTAACATAAACAAACACATACATGGTTGGAAGTGTACATGCTCAGGCGCAAAGCGACTGTATAGACTGACACCAAACAACACCAAACATTCTGGCAGAACAATACAAAATAGGTGTATCATGAGAGCATCATGATATGTTTGCAACAAATTGCCAACCAGTGGTCTGTAAAACCAATTGAATACAATAGATTTATCCCATCCCCCCTCCCTCCCATAAACCGTATCTTCCAGCTTTCTTAATGCATGGAATACATCTGGTCTGTGCTTCTAGGATGCTATTTTTTTAACAATGTCTATGCCTGTTGCACATTTTTTAACTTTGTAGCTGCACCTTTCAGTTTTTTTCTACCTATTTTCTCATTTTTCAGTTTCCCTTTTGAAAGTTTAGCACTAGAACAGTGGATATACATACTCTTCCCCTTCCACTCAATTTAAATTTGATCATATTATGATCACTTTTGCCAAGCGGCCCCACCACCGTCACCTCACCAAATTCTGTGCTCCACTGAGAATTAGATCTAAAATTGCTCCCTCCCTAGTCGGTTCCTGAGCTAATTGCTCCATAAAACAGTCTTTTATTCCATCCAAGAACTTTATCTCTCTAACATGCCCTGATGTTTCACTTACCCAGTCAATACTGCTTGACTTTCTGACTACTTATTTAAAATAAAATACACAAACACACTAAATAATATACCCCAAGACTTTAATTCTCCCCAATACTTTAAAGTTTAAAAAATGTCCCCAAGCAGTACTTACTGATTCTTTCCAGCCCCCAGCAAGGTGATCCTCTCCTCTCAGTGCCCCCACTGTATTTAACAGACAATCCAGCTTTATATGGACCTCTACAGTGTCTGGTAAGAACTGACTAGACACTAAAATTCATGTGCGTGTGACACTTCCTGTTTATAGATGGGAGTGGGAAGGACAGGGGTTGGGACCTCAGCTAGCACAGGTCTCTGCAACCTTCCTGAGGCCCCTCCTCACCTCCCCTGTGTAGGGAGAACTGGTGGGACCATTGCTCAGTTTTCCCCTCCTCACTGGCAGCAGCTCCCAGCTGCTCTAAATTATGCACCTCTGGCAGCCCAGCAGTAAAAGTCCTCACTGTCCGCTCCACTGTGTGCTGGGAGGTGAGAGCAGAGCTGCTTAATCCACAGGGGAAACAGAGAGGCAGTGGGGGTGGGAATGAGAGGGAAGGGTGTTCCAGATTCAGACTGAGACTAGGATCACTCGCCTTATATTAGTGACTGACAGGGCTTGCACCAGTAACTGACAAGGCTGGCTTACCTTAATACTCCTCTCTCTCTCTCAGACACAAACACACATTGAGTTTGAACACCTGAGTGCCAGGTAGGGATTTATTGGCTTATAGGAATAATTAGACAAAGGGAATTGGTACAAATAATACTAAAGGGCTGATTGCAATAATCAGAGAAGGAAATCAATCAGAATATACATTAGATAATAGGAATAATAATAATTTGGCACAACATATATTAGGTAAACAGTCCAGTGCAGAGACATGCAGGCTGGCAGCGCCTCAGTCCATCGGTCTTCTCTTGCTTGCTTGGGTCAGTCCTTTTATCTATTACTTTGCTGTGTTACTAGACAGCCTCATGGTAAGAGACACCTTGAAAGTGGATTGTGTCAAAGGTCACCTTATCTTTCTTCCAGCAGAAAGCAATCATGAGGGAGTATTAGGTGTCAGGCAGTCCTCTGCATATTTGTAAGTTGGGTTAAGCGGTTCTGAATTGGCCTGGCCCAGAAGTGGTTCTCTATACACCTCTGTTTGTTTTCTCTGTTTGTAGCTCTGAGTTAATCAAGAATGAGATTCAAGCAAAATAATCCCATAACAAGGGGGAAACAGAGCAGTGACAAGGAATGGAGGGGAGAGGGAGAGCGAGGGCACATGGGATGTAGGAGGGAGAGAAACACAGAGGAAGGAACAAGGCCTGGAGAAGGATAAGAAACAGAGGGGACAGAAGAGGGAGAGAGAAGGGCAAAGAGGACAGATAAGGAAGAGATAAAACAGAGCAGAGGGAAGAGACAGTGGTGGCACAAGGAACAGACAGAAGAGTGAAAGAGGTGGCAGATTCAGGGGCTGAGGACAAATATATGTAAATACATGCAAATAAGGGGAGGCACCCAGTACACAAGTGCGTAATCCTGGTCTGTGGAAAAGTTGGCAACCTTTGTCTAACCCCCATCCAAAAAATAAATCTCAGCTGAGTCCTTCATCAGATGCTGACATGATTTCTGACACATATTTGTATTATGTTTATATTTATAAAAAGTTTCATATTTAAAAGTACCCATTGTTACAGGATTGTACTGAGGTGGTGGTGCTGGGTTTCATGAATGATGAATGTAATTATCTCAGGGGTCTATGAGCCTGAAGTTATTTTGGGAGAAAGGGGTACAAGGCTGAAGGTTCACTTAGGGTATTTAATACTCTGGTACCAGCTATGCCCATGGCACAAAGCCCTTAACATCACACTGGCACCAGCCTGCATGGTCAGAATGTGGAAGTAGCCTCATGCTGCTCTTGCATGGTCCTACGAGGGCTGGAAAAAGGTAGAGATGTGTGTGCATTGGTCAGCATGGCCAGAGCGAGGAGGCAGCATGCGACTGCTGGGTGAAAGTGGCTCTGGCTGAGTCTGATCATGGTCTCTCTCGGGACAGGGTCTCCATATGAGTTTGTTTGTGCAGACCTTGATCAGAATGAACCTAATTTGTATGCCAGGATTTATTGGGGATCATCTCATGTCTCCCCTGTGTGGATTTTCATGTGTCTTCTGTGAGAATCTTTTATTACACTCATTATATGAAAAAGGTCTCTCATCTGTTTAAACTTTCCTGTGCAAGATTAATGTAAACTTAGCAAGAATTTCCTCCACTCAGGACTCAAGTGTGGACTTTATGGTGGGGTGAGAGCTCAGACTCCCTAATGTACATTTTCCACATTCAGTACATGAGAATGGTCTCTCTCCTGTGTGGATTTTCTGATGGGAAATTAGCATATAGTTATTTATGAAGTTTTACTACACTCGGTACAAGACAATGGTCTCTCTCCTGTGCAGCTTTTCTGGTGTGAGATTAGTATATAGTTATTATATGTACTAGGTGCTGACGTCAGATTGAAATCTGATCAGTCTCCAACTGCTAACACAAGTACACTCTACCCATTGGTCCTGAGTCCATCTGCTACACGCTAGGAAATGAAGCTTTACTCACACTCAGTAGAAGACTATGGTCTCTCTCCTGTGCTCTGGAAGAGCAGGAAATAATAAAATAAAATTTAGGGAAAGGCAGATTAGGTTTAGGAGTGGGGAGGAGAGGGGTAGTGGGAGGAAGTGTAAGTAGGAGGATAGGGAATTCTCTCCTACATCGCTCCTTAATAAACTGGGAGGGAAGCGGGGAAGGCCAAATAGCGTCGCCGGACATATATTACATAGTTTGCAACTCCAACATTACTCTCTGCATTAACGGTACTGATGCAACTCCAACATTACTCTCTGCATCAATGGTACTGATGCAACTCCAACATTACTCTCTGCATCAACAGTACTGATGCAACTCCAACATTACTTTCTGCATCAACAGTACTGATGCAACTCCAACATTACTTTCTGCATCCATGGCAGGAAATTGGAATCAAGCAGTTACCAACAAGGGCCCTGAACTTGGCAATCGGTGAAACAAATAAGTATGGGTAAATAAGTGTGAGAGCTTGCTGGGAAGAGTGGATGGGCTGTTTGGTCTTTTTCTGCTGTCATTTCTATGTTTCTATCCCGTGTGGATTCTCATGTGACTTGTGAGGGCACTCTTCAAAGTGAATCTTTTATTATATTCACTACATGAGAATCGTCTGTCACCTGTGTGGATTCTCATGTGTTTTGTGAGGGCACTCTTCACAGTGAATCTTTTATTACATTCAGTACATGAGAATGGTCGTTCCCCTGTGTGGATTCTCATGTGACCTGTGAGGGCACTCTTCAAAGTGAATCTTTTATTACATTCAGTACATGAGAATGGTCGTTCCCCTGTGTGAATTCTCATGTGACCTGTGAGGGCACTCTTCACAGTGAATCTTTTATTACATTCAGTACATGAGAATGGTCGTTCCCCTGTGTGGATTCTCATGTGACCTGTGAGGGCACTCTTCAAAGTGAATCTTTTATTACATTCAGTACATGAGAATGGTCGTTCCCCTGTGTGGATTCTCATGTGACCTGTGAAGTTACTCTTCATAGTGAATCTTTTATTACATTCATTACATGAGAATGGTTGCTCCCCTGTGTGAATTCTCATGTGTTTTGTGAGGTCACCCTTCACAGTGAATCTTTTATTACATTCAGTACATGAGAATGGTCGCTCCCCTGTGTGAATTCTCAGGTGTTTTATGAGGGCACTCTTCACAGTGAATCTTTTATTACATTCACTACATGAGAATAGTCCCTCACCGGTGTGGTTTCTCATGTGACTTATGAGGGTACTCTTCACAGTGAATCTTTTATTACATTCACTACAGGAGAATGGTTGCGCTCCTGGGTGGATTCCAATGTGACTTGCGAGGGCACTTTTCGCAGTGAATCTTTTATTACATTCAGTACATGAGAATGGTCGCTCCCCTGTGTGAATTCTCATGTGTTTTGTGAGGGCACCCTTCAAAGTGAATCTTTTATTACATTCAGTACATGAGAATGGTCGCTCCCCTGTATGAGTTCTCAGGTGGTTTGTGAGGGCACCTTTCCTAGTGAATCTTTTATTACATTCACTACATGAGAATGGTCGCTCCCCTGTGTGAATTCTCATGTGTTTTGTGAGGGCACTCTTCACAGTGAATCTTTTATTACATTCACTACATGAGAATGGTTGCTCCCCTGTATGAATTCTCAAGTGTCTGGTGTAGGCTCGCTTCACAGGGAAGCTTTTATTACATTCACTACATGAGAATGGTCTTTCACCTGTATGGATGCGGTGGTGCAACATTAGCATACTCTTTTGAGTAAAGGTTTTCCCACACTCCATACAAGTAAACGGTTTGTTTTGAGTGTGGAGTTGCTGGCAATGGGTGAAGTTTTTGTTTCTTAAAAAATATTTTCCACCTTTACTGCATGAGAATGGTCGTGCTCCGGTGTGGATTGTGTGTTGTAATTTTAATTTATACTTACTAATTAAACTTTTCCTCCTTTTACTGCAGGGTAAGGGGTGCTCTGGTTTATGTATGTTTAGGTGCACTTTTAGATTTTTCTTCTGCCTGAAGGTTTTGCCACATTTGTTACAAAGAAATAGTGTTTGGAGGGGGTGGGATTTCTGGTGCAATAGTAAATGCGATTCCTTACCAAAACTTTTACCACAGAAGTCACACAGAAAGGATTTCTTCCCTTTCCCCACCCTCTGGTGAAGGTCAGAAGTATTTTGATCATTGTTATTGCTCTGGAAGGGGCTCTCTGTGCTCATTTGTCTCTGGTGCTCAGGGATGACTTTGACCTCCATCTCACATGCAGTGACTCCATCCTGTGAGCCTCCTGCAGGGTCTCTCTGCTTCTCTGACTCCTGCTGACTAATCCTCGTGATTCTCCTCTCAGTCCCCTGTGAAACATTTTCAAAGACAGTTCCTGATTCTCTTGGGATCAGTCCTTCTCCCATAGGATATTCTTCTCGAATCTCCTCCTTTAGGTGCTGTGTGACCTCATCACTTGCTGGTGATAGAAGAAGACATTAATCATGCATTAGTGACCATGCAAAAGGATCTATGTTTCGGATCCTATAATCACTGCTCTAGCAGTGTCACACAGTGATAGAGCTGCGCATTTCTGACCAACCACTGGTGACCATGAAAATCATCTAACAATGGGGTTTGCACCAAAAGCCTTATGAAATGAGCTCCTAAATATGTATAACCTAGAGGAGAGGAGAAAGGGGGAAATATGATAGAGACACTTACATACTTGAAAGGTAATATTGCTCAAGAAGTAAACTTCTTTTGAATGGAAAATAATTTATAGAGCAAAGGTCATGATATAAAGTTCCAAGGGGGGGAGATATTTTTTGTTCATAGAAAATGTGGTGGATGCCTGGAATTACCTCATGGAAGTGTTGGAGATGAAAACTGTAATAGAATATAAAAAATAACAGCGGGATAAACACAGAAGCGAGAGATGGAGAGAATGAGAGATAAGAGGTCAGGAATATAAGCAGCTTGCTGAAAAGAGAGCAGATACTCCATAGATAAAACCTGAGAGGGAGAGAAGAGGGAGGAGAGTGGGGGTAGGATAAGCTTGGAGGGAAAGGAAGAGAGTTACCATGGAGGGACAGGACTGAGTTATCCAGAGAAGGGCCGGTGTGATGACAGTACAGACAGGAAGATTCTCTTAGCGTGAAAGGTGATGGCTTAATGAGAGGAAGAAAACTTTGTAAAGCAATGGACAAGGCAGAAGACAGAATGGCCGAGGATATGAAGAATATGGGAGGCTGACAGGCAACTGATGTTCTCAATGGACAGAAGTGGGGAATGAGATTGGATAGGGTTAGTGTCAGGAAGAGGAAGGAGAATGGATCCGTAGGTAGGAGAGAAGGGAAAAATGGCCCTGAGACAGCTAGAAGTATGCAGACAAGCTGAAACCTCCCTATTATATCAGTGCATGGGGTAATGACATTCATGAAGCAAGCTCAGGCCTCTTGTTACTGCTGTTCATGTTCAGCTAATTGTAAAACAAGAATGTAAGCGACTGTACGTGCACGTGGGAGCCAGTGAGCAAAGATACGCTAGAGTTTTAAATCTCGTGCACAAGTACGTGTGTATGATGTAAAATAGGCCTAGCATGTGTACTCGAGCAGATGTAAAGCACATTTCTTCCTTAAGAATTTGTCGGCTTTAACGCTTACAGGGAACAGGATTTTAAAACATGCTCAGGTTAAAGCCAGTCCCAGTTTAACCCATTAGCCTACCAGCTTGCCCAGTCTCTCTCGGGGTCATCCAGACGCTTCCAGTTCTTCATCCTGCACTCCCCCCAGTTGAGCAAGACCCCTCACCCTATTGTGTTAGTCCTAAAAAAGTGATTTCTGCAGACTTACACCTCATCAGGAGCAGCAGGAAATGGACGCAGCTAACAGTGCGCCACGAGCAGCGGCTGCCGGATTTACACACTGAACTGCTGGCCCCGCCCCCTTTTTTTAGCACGAGCAAGTAATTAGCAGCTTTTGAATTTCATGTCGCTCACGTGCGGCCACGTATTCATCTTTTAGTGCCAGTAACGCTTTTAAAATTTGGCCCATTCAGTTCTGTAACCGGGCAGGTGGGATCAGTAGTCCTGGGCCTGCTGCTGAGGGCTCAGTTAAGTCTCTTGAGAAACTTTGTGGATGCTCCCCAACAGGTGCCTCATGTAAGACATCTGAGATAAATTCCTAGACTGATTCACAAGGGGCCGGTCTCACGTGAGAGAGACAAACAACCAATCTCAGGTGCCAGCTCAGAGACAGAGCAATGCTGGAGCTGGAGTCAGGAGAAACGTCACAAACGACCTTCAGTAAATCAGCCCTCGAGTCTGCTAAACATGCAGATAATGCAATTTTTACCTAGGGAGATGAGGGTCTCATAATTCTCCTTCATCACCTCCCTGTAAAGCTCCTTCTGCCCTTCATCTAAATACCCCCACTCCTCCTGGGAGAAAGAGACAGCGATGTCCTCAAACGTCACCCGCACCTGAAACACAAACCAGAAACACTCAGGGACACGTGGAGGGGCTCAGGGTGCATTAGATCTCAGCCTGATTTATTCTCATAACATTTTATCATTGAAAAGAGATACCAGGACCTCTCTTCCCCAGGAAATGCCAGATTTGTTGCCCCTAGAATCAGTTTCCTCCATAGACCCCAGGGTTTTCAAATCAAACTGGAAACCATTCCCTAATACCAAAGACACAGAATATGAAATGTCATTGTGTGGATAAATCACATTATAATAAAAGGAAGCTATAAGAGCATTATCCAGAACATCAGGAACATCTGGTTCTATTCCATCAGGAGGACTCACTGTGCTAAATCCTAACAGGGCAGGAAGAGTTTGGTGTCCTGGCCAGTGACATATCTCGCATTGTGATGCACGAATTCTGTATTCAGGGGTGTTGCAAACCATGGGCACATAGGGATCGTGCCCCAAATCTCAAACAGCTGTTTGGTTTCCTTCTCTGCAGGGCAAAGGAAAGGAGAAATTAATACTTACCTGATAATTTCCTTTCTTCTACATTCAGGCAGGTCAATCCACACAAATGGGTTATGCATCTCTACCAGCAGGTGGAGACAGAGTAAAAGCTGACATCAAGAACACATAGCCCTGTCCCAACATCATTTATTTAACATTTTTTATATACCGAGGTTCTAGAGACAAAATCACTAAGCACTTCGGTTTACAGACAACTATTGAAATGACTGACGTAAGTCTTACAGAGAACAGGAAACATCAGCCTACAAGTATTCTCTGGAAAAGCCAAACTGTACAAACTGCTCATAAGAACATGCCATAGTGGGTCAGAACAAGGGTCCATCAAGCCCAGCATCCTGTTTCCAACAGTGGCCAATCCAGGCCACAAGAACCTGGCAAGTACCCAAAAACTAAGTCTTTTCCATATTACTGTTGCTAGTAATAGCAGTGGCTATTTTCTAAGTCAACATAATTAATAGCAGGTAATGAACTTCTCCTCCAAGAACTTATCCAATGAAGAAATTACTTACCTGATATTTTCGTTTTCCTTAGTGTAGACAGATGGACGCAGGACCAATGGGTATAGTGTACTCCTGATAGCAGTTGGAGACGGATCAGATTTCTATCTGACGTCAGCCCCTAGTACATATACCCCTGCAGGAAGTGCAGCTCTTCAGTAATCTCCTCGAAAAGCATTGTGGATATATGTGTGACTGACTAATTTGATTAACTTGGATAACTTCATAACTTGGTTAAACATTATAACTTGAATAACTTGATTAACTTGAACTGGTTGGCTGACTATAGTTGGAGACCGCCAGTGTACTGAACCGGAAAGTGTCGACACCCGGCAGGATGGATGCCCTAGGTAAATGAAAAACGTGGCTTACCCCTGAATCATTTGAAAGACCATGCGTAACGGCAGCCAAAGGTGGGATGCGGAGTCCATCTGTCTACACTAAGGAAAACGAAATTATCAGGTAAGTAACTTCTCCATTTCCTAGCGTGTAGCAGATGGACTCAGGACCAATGGGATGTATAAAAGCTACTCTCGAAGTGGGTGGAAGGCTGCCAGTGAACCACTTAGTACTGTTCTTGCAAATGCCATGTTCTCCCGAGCCTGAACATCCAGACGGTAGAATCTGGAGAAGGTATGGATGGAGGACCATGTCGCCACCCTGCAGATCTCGGCGGGTGACAGCATTCTAGTTTCTGCCTAGGATACTGCCTGGGCTCTGGTAGAATGGGCCTTGACCTGTAGATGCAGTGTCTTGCCTGCTTCTACGTAGGCCTCCTTGATAACTTCCTTGATCCAGCGGGCTATGGTTGCCCGCGAGGCCGCTTCCCCTTGTCTCTTTCCACTGTGAAGGACGAAAAGGTGGTCCGTTTTTCGTGTGGATTCCGACCTTTCTAGATACCTGGATAGGAGTCTGCCGATGTTGAGGTGGCATAGACTACGGGCTTCTTTCGAACTCTTCAAGTCATCCGCCGATGGTAGCGAGATGGTCTGGTTAAGATGGAAGTGTGAGACCACTTTGGGAAGGAACGAAGGGACCGTGCGTAGCTGGATGGATCCCAGGGTGAGCCTAAGGAACGGCTCACGGCAGGACAGTGCTTGTAGCTCCGAGATGCGGCGGGCAGAACAAACTGCCAGGAAAAACGCCGTCTTTAAGGTTAACAAGCGGACGGACAGGCCTCGGAGGGGTCTGAAGGCGGTTCCCGCTAGGAAATCCAAAATGAGATTGAGATTCCACAGAGGCACCGGCCACTTTAGTGGTGGGCGAATTTGTTTGACTCCTTTCAGGAAGCATGACACATCCGGGTAAGAAGCTATGCCGTCGACCTCGCTCCTGGAGCCGTAGCAGGACAATGCGGCCACCTGTACCTTGATGGAATTGAGGGACAGTCCCTTCTGTAGTCCGTTCTGTAAGAATTCCAGGATCACGGGGACTTTAAATGAGTGTGGCTTGATGTCGTGGTCTTCGCATCAGGCTTCAAATACTCTCCAAATCCTTATGTACGTTAACGATGTGGAGAACTTGCGTGCTCGGAAGAGGGTGTCGATTACAGCCCCCGAGTATCCGCTCTCTCTCAGGCGAGCCCTCTCAATGGTCAGACCATAAGACAGAATTGAGCTGGGTCCTCGTGGAGGATCGGACCTTGTTTAGCAGTTCCCTGTGTGGAGGCAGAGGTGGGAGGGGGGGTGGAGGTTTCCCTGCCAGCAGTCTTCTCATGTCTGCGTACCACGGTCTTCTTGGCCAATCCGGAGCCACCAGAAGAACTAGTCTCCTGTGTAGCTGTATCTTGTGAATGATTGCGCCTAATAGGGGCTACGGTGGGAAGGCGTATAATAGGGTCCCCGGTGGCCAGGTCTGTACCAGGGCATCGATCCCTTGGGACTGCAGTTCCCACCTGCGGCTGAAGACTCTGGGTACTTGGGTGTTGGATCTGTTTGCCAGAAGGTCCATGTCCGGTGTCCCCCACCGTTTCACTATCATTTGGAAGGCTGCGGACTACAGCCTCCATTCTCCTGGGTCTAGACTTTCCCTGCTGAGGTAGTCTGCCGTGATGTTGTCTTTCCCGGCGATGTGGATGGCTGAGATCGCCTGGAAGTTTACTTCCGCCCACGCCATTAGGAGGTCTATTTCCAGAGACACCTGCTGGCTTCTGGTTCCCCCCTGCCGGTTGATGTAGGCCACTGTTGTGGCATTGTCTGACATTACTCTGACTGCTTTGTCTCGGAGTCTGTGCTCGAATCGTAGGCAGGCTAGTCTGACTGCCCTCGCTTCTAGGCGGTTGATGTTCCATCCAGACTCTTCTGCATTCCACTGCACTTGGGCGGTTAACTGCTGGCATGTGCCCCCCATCCTCGTAGGCTGGCGTCTGTGGTGAGCAGGGTCCAGGTTAGGGACGATAGTCTTGTTCCCCAGCTCAGGTGGCTGACCTGTAGCCACCACTGTAGCTGGGTCCGGACTCTGCCCGGGAGTGATGGACGTACGGTGTAGTTCTGAGACTGTGGATTCCATCGTGATAGAAGTGAGCGCTGCAAGGGTCTCATGTGAGCTCGCGCCCATGTCACTACTTCCAGAGTGGATGCCATCAGACCGAGGACTTGCAGGTAATCCCATGCTGTGGGACGAGGTTCGCTCAGCAGGATTTGTAACAGATTCCACAGTTTTGATCTCCTTGTGGGAGTCCGGTTGACCTTGTCTTCTTTGGTGTCGAACCGGATCCCTATGTATTCTAGAGACCTGTGAGGGTTGCAGACAGCTTTTATTTGTGTTGATCACCCATCCTAGGCTCTCCAGTAGAGGTTTGACTCTGTTGGTTGCTTGGCGGCTTTCCTCTGGGGATTTCGCCCTGATCAGCCAATCGTCTAGGTAAGGGTGTACAAGGATTCCTTCCTTCCTCAGTGCTGCCGCCGCCACCACAATTATGATCTTGGTGAACGTCCGGGGTGCTGTGGCTAACCCGAAGGGTAGTGCCCGGAACTGGTAGTGACGGTCCAGGACTTTGACACGTAGATAGCGCTGGTGTTCCTGATGAATTGGGATGTGTAGGTAGGCCTCCAAAAGATCCAGGGATGTGAGAAACTCCCACGGTTATATCGCCCTTATCACAGATTGTAGGGTTTCCATGCGGAAGCAGGGAATCCTCAGGTGGCGGTTGACCGACTTGAGGTCCAGGATGGGTCTGAATGTTCCGTCTTTCTTGGGAACAATAAAATAAATGGAATAATGTCCAGTATTTATTTCTTGGGGCGGTACTGGGGTTATGGCCCCGAGGGCCATTAGTCTGGACAATGTAGCTTCCACTGCCGCCCTCTTGAAGAGGTCGTGGCAGGGAGACTCCATGAACTTGTCCGGAGGGGTTCGTAGAAAATCCAGGTAGTACCCCTCCCAAATGATGGCTAGGACCCACTTGTCCAAAATTATCTCGACCCATCTGCGGTAGAATATTTATTTATTTATTTTATTTATTTATTTAACATTTTTTATATACCGAGGTTCTGGTAACAATGTTACCAATCACTTCGGTTTAGGTTTAGGGTTAGTCTGCCCCCTATGGCTTCTTTCCTTGGAAGGGTCAGCCGAATCTCATTGTGGGGTGCGGCTGGGGCCTGTACCCGAGCTGGTTTTCCTCTTGTTGTGCTTGTTCCGAAAGGACTGGTTCCTGCCTGTGGGACGGGGAGCTTAATAATTGCTCCTGTAAGGGTTGAAGCGCTGTGAACTTCTGCCCCGGAGAACCTGGGGAAGGGTCACTGGTTTCTCTTTGTCTTATCCTCCGGCAGGCACGGTAATGGGGGTTCTGGGGGTGCCATGGCTGTCGGCGCGTAAATTCTTATGCGCTCCGGTGTGCCTAAGATGAGCGTGTGAGATATGCGCGTAGCTGTGCGTCTGGGTAGATATGCGCACAGCTCGGTATGCGTACAGGGTGCGCATATTCTTGTGCGCCCGGCCCTTGTGCGTGCAACTTATGCGCACAAGGATTAGTGCGTGTAAGCCTATGTGCACATGTGCTTTGTGCGTCTAGCTCGGTTTTGTGCGCTCGGTCGAACGGCGTGGCGAAGAGGCCCAAGATGGCGATGGTGAGCACGCGGGCAATATGGCGACTCCTTCGGATGGTCTCCACGTGGGTAGACCCTTGGAATAGCCGGGGCCTGGCCCTGTTATAGGGCGGATCAACCCGGTGGCACAGGTCCCGGCTGGTGACCTGTGCTCCTCCTCGATCCTTGGAGACCGGAATCAAGCAGAAGATTTCTACCTTATCTTGTCTTCAGCGCTTCCTGGTTTCGTCTCCGTCTGCGGGGGGAGAGGGCAAATACCTTCACCACTGCGTTCGAAGGTGCACCCGCAGCCTCTCAGCCGCGCCCGAAGATCGGGGGCTAGGACCATGCCGCGATTCGGCCACTAGACCGAGGCTCATCTGCAAGGGACCACGGAAATCACCTCGGGAATCTCAACTGGGGGAGGGACCTGAGGGTATCACCGCAGGAGAACGGGGCTCGTCTTCAGGTAGGATTCTCCTGTAAATTTAGTTTTCTTCTCTGAATTTGGTTCTCAAGCTGTGAGAGGGTGCAGACAGTCCCTAACTGCTATGGAGACAGAAAATACTGGAGAGCTGCACTTCCTGCAGGGGTATATGTACTAGGGGCTGACGTCAGATTGAAATCTGATCCGTCTCCAACTGCTATCAGGAGTACACTATACCCATTGGTCCTAAGTCCATCTGCTACACGCTAGGAAATAATTTATTTCTTTCTTCTTTGGAAATGCAAATAATTTTAAATGATTAATTGCTAACTGCTGTAAACCGATTTGATATGCTTGCATGAAAAGTCAGTATATAAAAAGTATTAAATAAATAAAGTATAAAGGCTTACAGGTTAAGGGTAGTAACCGCTGCACCAGCAAGTTATTACCCCCATGTACTTTTCTCCTTTCTGGCCTACAAAAAAACAAAATAAAGAACAAACTACACCCAGGAAGAGTTATCTGGGTTACTACAGGACAGGGATTTCTCCAATCGGATTAACTTTACCCAGGTAGCACTGAATATCAAGTCTCTCCAGCTAAAATTTATCCTACCCAGAGCACCTCCACCAGCTAAATTTTTCTACAAATAATGAGTTATGAGCAACCCAAACAAAGTTTTGCAGGAGAGTAGGGGGAGACATTTATATCTCTAGTTCTGTAAAGGCAACTAAAAAGTTACCCAGACAAGCCCTTGGGAGCATCAAACTCTCAGTATAAAAAAGCAAAGGTGAGAGGAGGAGGCAGAGGGGGAAGGTAAAGAAGTCACAGGAAGCAGAAACTGAGAGGCTCCTTAAGCAGGAGGAGCTGCTGCTGTATGAGGAGAGAAGCAGGAAGAAGAGCCTGAGCGGATGCAGAGAATAAGGAGCCCAAAGAATGGATTCAGTGAGAGGCTGGGGGGATGGGAACAGTCCCAGGCTGCATCCCCTGCCCCCTCCTACCTGCTGAGCAGAAAGCCCTGCAGCCATTCTCCCGCCCCTTCTCCAGAGCAGGATTTCCAGCCCCGGCTCCCTCCCCGCACGGTCAGGCTTTTCAGCTTTCGGACTCAGCACCACGTTCTGTACAGGAAGCACCGCCTCCTTCCAGCAGGAAGTGACATCACCAAGGAAGAGAAAGTGGGAACTGAAGCCTCTGCATAAGGAACTTTTAGAAACACAAAGTTGATGGTAGAAAAAAACCCTATGGCCCATCTAGTTGGGATGGACGCTGGGAAATGTAGTCTTACACTGTCTTTCCTCAGAGTTTTTTGGGAATTGTGGGAAATGTAGTCCTAGGGCGTGGGTTGTTTTCAATTGGCTGATTAATAAAGCCAAGTCTAGTTCCGTTCATACAAACCAAAATGGATAACTCTGCAGCCTTTCAGAGAGACTGGGGAGCAGTGGGAGGGGAAGCAGGGGAAAAGGAAGGAGGAGGGGGGAGGAGGGAAAAGGGAGGGATTCTGGGGACAGAGCAGGGTGAGGAGGCACAGGAGGGAGGGAGGCTGGGAAGGATCAGGGAGAGGGTAAGGAAGAGAGGATGTGAGAGAGAGCCCCCTCTGACTGCTGCCCTCTGCCTCATTCGCCCAACACTGACAGCATAGAAACATAGAAATGACGGCAGAAGAAGACCAAATGGCCCATCTAGTCTGCCCAGCAAGCTTCACACATATTTTCTCTCATACTTATCTGTTTCTCTTAGCTCTTGGTTCTATTTCCCTTCCATCCCCACCTTTAATGTAGAGAGCAGTGATGGAGCTGCATCCAAGTGAAATATCTAGCTTGATTAGTTTGGGGTAGTAGCCGCCGCAATAAGCAAGCTGCACCCATGCTTATTTGTTTTACCCAGACTATGTTATTAGCCCTTATTGGTTGTTTTTCTTCTCCCCTGCCATTGAAGCAGGGAGCTATGCTGGATATGCATGTGACTTGTGTGCAGCATCAGCAGGAGCTGATGCTGCACACAAGGCTGCAGGATTCAGGATCAGCTGGGACTGCACTCTCAGGAATATTGGGACTGGCAGACTGGGAGCTCAGATTCATACATTATACCTGGAAGGAGAGCATCAGCTTGATGAGGAAGGAAGCAATCCTGTAGCTAGGACCTGCCCTCAAGATGATGTAGTATCCTCTAGCACTGAGAATAGTTCTCCAGGAGCACGGGCCCAGGAGGGAAGATTCATACATTATACAATGAGCAGGCGAAACTCTATAATCTCATTGTATAAAGAAAAAACAACAGGTATAGCAGCAAAATACATGCTATCCTGCCACCAGACCACAAATGAAACCTGACTAGGGGAGATATGCAACATAAGAACATAAAAATTGCCATACTGGGTCAGTCTGAGGGTCCATCAAGCCTAGTATCCTGCTTCCATTAGTGGTCAATCCAGGACACAAGTACCTGGCAAGATCCCAACCAGTAAATAGCTCCCATGCTGCTATCATACACAGGCCAATTCAGTAAAGTACGTGGGAGAGCGGGCGAACGCACAGGCCACTTGCCTGTGCGCGCAATTCTGTATTTAAATTAGGCCTGGCGGTAGAAACGGGCAAAAGGAGGCGCTAGGGACACTAGCGCTTCCCTAGCGCCTCCTTTTTGACAGGAGCGGCGGCTGTCAGCGGATTTGACAGCCGACGCTCAATTTTGCCGGCGTCGGTTCTCGAGCCCGCTGACAGCCAAGGGCTTGGAAACCGGATGCCGGCAAAATTGAGCGTCTGGTTTTCGGCCCGACAGCCACGGGCCGACTTCAAATTTTTTAATTTTTTTTTTACTTTTTTTATCCTTCGGGACATCTGACTTAATATCGCCTTGATATTAAGTCGGAGGGTGCACAGAAAAGCAGTTTTTACTGCTTTTCTGTGCACTTTCCCGGTGTCCAAAGAAATTAGCACCTACCTTTGGGTAGGTGCTAATTTCTGAAAGCAAAATGTGCGGCTTGGCTGCACATTTTGCTTTCTGAATCGTGCGGGAATACCTAATAGGACCATCAACATGCATTTGCATGTTGAGGGCGCTATTAGGTTTGGCAGGTTGGACGCGCGTTTTCCACCCCTTACTGTATAAGGGGTAAGGGAAAACGTGCGTCCAATGACGGGTTAACAGTGCGCTCCAACAGAGCGCACTGTACTGTATCGGCCCGACAGTGAGAAGCAGTGGCTATTCTCTACACTTGGTTAATAACAATTTCTGGACTTCTTCTCCAGGAGCTTGTCTAAACCTTTTTTTAAACCTAGCTATGCTAATTTTCTGAACCACATTCTCTGGCAATGAATTCCACAGCTCAATTGTGCATTAAGCGAAAAAGAATTTTCTCCTATTTGTTTTGAATGTGCTACTTACTAACTGCATGGAGTGTCCCCTTGTCTTTGTAAAACACTGCTTTATATTTACCTATTCTAGTCCACTCATGATTTTATACACATCTGTCATATCCCCTCGCAACTATCTCTTCTCCAAATTGATCAGCCCTAACCTCTTTAGCCTTTCCTCATAGGGGAGCCATTCCTTCCACTTTACCATTTTTTTTGTACCTTTTCCAATATAACTATATCATTTTTGAGATACGGCGAGCAGAACTGCACACAGTACTCTAGGTGCAGCCTCAGCATGGAGCAATTAGAGACATTATTAATTCTACATTTTATCCTCCATTGCTTTCCTAACAATTCCTAGCACTCTGTTTGATTTTTTGACTGCCACCACACACTGAGCCAAGGATTTCAAAGTATTGTCCACTATAATACCCAGAACATTTTCCTGGTTGAAAACACCTTATATATGGAAGCTAACATCTTGCAACTACAGTGTGGGATACTTTTCCCCATGGGCGTGACTTGGTACATGTCCACATTAAATTTCATCAGTCATTTGGATGCCTTCCAGTCTCACAAGGTCCTCCTACAATTTTTTATAATCTGCTTGTGATATAACAACTTGGAATAATTTAGTGTTGTCTGCAAATTTGATGACTTCACACTCATTGCTCCCATTTCCAGGTCATTTATAAATATATTAAAAAGGAATGGTCACAGAACAGATCCCTGGGCTCTCCACTGAGAAAAAAAGACCATTTAGTCCGACTCCCTGTTTCATATCTTTTACACAGTTTGCAATCCACAACAGGACATTGCCTCGTATCCCATGACTTTACAGTTTTCTCTCATTGGCACTTATCAAACAATCTGAAAATCCAAAAAAACTACATCTATCAGCTCACCATGCTGGCTGTGTCCCATTAAAATATGTTTTTCTGGAGGAAGTGACGTCACTTCCCATGCCGGGAGGGTTTTAGCGGAGCTCTCTGCCCCCGGAGCGTTTTCAGCAGCTAAAACCACGAAAACCCCCCGAATCGCAGCGATTTTTAGCGATTCCAGCAGCAGATACCGGCAGGAGCATGGCACAAAAGAAAAAACTGGTCGACTTCAAAAAGTATTCTTTCACTAAGGGAAGTGAAATCCCGGACCCCTCTGATTCCAAAATGGCGGCGGCTGTCGAGACAGAAGACTCGGAGACTGAAGAGACCGCCTCAGAGCCCCTGGACTCCGATCGGCCTCTGCGTTCGGAGATGCGCTCATGGTTTATAGAGCTGAGGCATGACATCAAAGTTTTTAAAATGGAGATCGCAGACACGCTGCAACAAATGCGGGAGGACCATGCGGCTTTAGGCCGGCGGCTGGATGAGGCGGACACGAGGCTCGATGAACAGGAGGAGCGCTGGCAGCTGCAACAGACAGCGGTGGCCGGATTGCAATCAGCGCAGATGGATCTAGCGGACAAACTTGAAGACCTGGAGAACAGGTCCAGGCGCTGCAATCTCTGATTCAAAGGCATCCCAGAGACAGAGGAGAACCAGGACTGTGTCCTCCTAATTCAAAAACTATGCTCTTTGATCCTCGGAGGCGTGGAGAATGAAGCTGGTGGCACCCCTGCTGAGCTGCCGGTTGAACGTGCGCATCGGTCTCTGGGTCCCAAGGTGGGGAATCGGCCCCGCGACGTCGTAGTCTGCTTTCACTCGTTTGTGAATAAAGAAAAACTTGCAGCAGCAGCCCGGCGTCAACGTGTATGGATTTGGGAAGGCAATGAGATCTCCGTGTATGCTGATTTGGCGGCCAGCACTCTCCGCAAGCGCACTTCCTTCCGCCCAGTCACGTCGGCCCTGACCGCTGCATCCATACGTTATAGATGGCTTTTCCCTTTTAGCTTGTGGTTTCAGGTGGAAGGAAAGTCCTACAAGGTCCGTACGTTGGATGCAGCGGTACAAGCTTTAAAAGACCTGGGACTCCCAGTGGCCCTACCGACGACAACAGCAACAGGATCCTCTCAAGCGAGACCAGCGACGCCGAGATGGCAACGTGTCAACAAAGGAGGCCGCCGGCTTCGCAGGAATACCAGTGCAGTCGGGGTGGATGCAACAGATACCTGAACTTGCTGGAGGGCCTGCTGGTTTTGTTTCACATGGACCGGTTTTTCTAAATACCCATTTCTAACGTTTTTACTGCCTTTGATAGTAATGCTGGGCAATGGAGTGGGTAATTGCAGTTTCAGTTTGCTCTGCTATTGATATAAGTGACATAAAGGGATGCTCTGGGGGGGTGGAGGGAACCGCTCTCTGGCAAGGTAACTTCCTCCCTACTTTTTCCTGGCGGGTGGGAATCCATCCAGGGTACTTGGGGGGTGGGGGGCTGGGGGATTTTGCTTCACAGGGTACACATTAACATCGGGGTACTGAGGTTGATGGGAATCGACGAGATGCTGGGCTCATATGCCTCGGGGTATGCAGCGGCCCTATCCTGGGAGGAGCTAGGTCCATCTGGCATATATTGCTTGCCCCCGCAGGTGGTGAGTGGTGAAAGGATTTAAAAATTATGGCCACGATTACCTTTCTTTCCCTTAATGTTAAGGGTTTAAACTCCGGCAGGAAGAGAAAATTACTATACCAGGAGGCGGAGCGACTTTCAGCCGGGATCCTTTATTTGCAGGAAACCCACCTGCGTAGGAGATATGAGGGCCTATTACGCTCCGAGACATACCCGAAGCAATTTTGGGCTGCAGCGACCCCTGATTCTAAATATTCAGGTGTGGGTATTCTATTTCATAAAGATATTCAATTTGACGTACAGACTACCTTTTCTGACCCAAAGGGAAGATTTTTACTCCTCAATGTTATCATGGGTGGGGAACCTTACGCTTTATGCTCTGTGGGGCGGATTTTCAGAGCCCTGCTCGCGTAAATCCGCCCAAAACCGGGCGGATTTACGCGAGCAGGGCCCTGCGCGCCGGGAAGCCTATTTTACATAGGCCTCCCGGCGCGCGCAGAGCCCCGGGACTGGCGTAAGTCCTGGGGTTCTCGGAGGGGGGTGTGTCGGGGGGCGGGCCTGGTCGTCGCGGCGTTCCGGGGGCGTGTCGGCAGCGTTTTGGGGGCGGGTACGGGGGCGTGGCTACGGCCCGGGGGCGTGGCCGCGCCCTCCGTACCCGCCCCCAGGTCGCGGCCCGGCGCGCAGCAGGCCCGCTGGCGCGCGGGGATTTACGTCTCCCTCCGGGAGGCGTAAATCCCCCGACAAAGGTAAGGGGGGGGTGTAGACAGGGCCGGGTGGGTGGGTTAGGTAGGGGAAGGGAGGGTAAGGTGAGGGGAGGGCAAAGGAAAGTTCCCTCCGAGGCCGCTCCGATTTCGGAGCAGCCTTGGAGGGAACGGGGGGAGGCAGCGCGGCTCGGCGCGCGCAGGCTATACAAAATCGATAGCCTTGTGCGCGCCGATCCAGGATTTTAGGGGTAGATTTTAAAAGAAGCGCGATCAGCCTACTTTTGCTTGCGCATCAGACTCAAGCAAAAGTACGCTGGATTTTAGTAGATACGCGCGGAGCCGCGCGTATCCACTAAAATCCTGGATCAGCGCGCGCAAGGCTATCGATTTTGTATACCCTGCGCTCGCCGAGCCGCGCTGCCTCCCCCCGTTCCCTCCAAGGCCGCTCCGAAATCGGAGCGGCCTCGGAGGGAACTTTCCTTTGCCCTCCCCTCACCTTACCCTCCCTTCCCCTACCTAACCCACCCACCCGGCCCTGTCTACACCCCCCCCTTACCTTTGTCGGGGGATTTACGCCTCCCGAAGGGAGACGTAAATCCCCGCGCACCAGCGGGCCTGCTGTGCGCCGGGCCGCGACCTGGGGGCGGGTACGGAGGGCGCGGCCACGCCCCCGGACCGCCCCGGGCCGTAGCCACGCCCCGTACCCGCCCCCAAAACGCTGCCGACACGCCCCCGAAACGCCGCGACGACCGGGCCCGCCCCCGACACGCCCCCCTCCGAAAACCCCGGGACGTACGCGAGTCCCGGGGTCTGTGCGCGCCGGTAGGCCTATGTAAAATAGGCTTACCGGCGCGCAGGGCCCTGCTCGCGTAAATCCGGGCGGATTTACGCGAGCAGGGCTCTTAAAATCCGCCCCTTAGTGGATACGCACGGCTCCGCGCGTATCTACTAAAATCCAGCGTACTTTTGCTTGAGTCTGATGCGCAAGCAAAAGTAGGCTGATCGCGCTTCTTTTAAAATCTACCCCTGTCTATGGTCCCACTTCTCAGAAGGAGGCATTTTATCTTAAGCTGTATGACGTACTGGCAACCCATGCGGTGGGTAGTGTCATTCTGGGTGGGGATTTTAATCTTACGCTGAATCCCCGCTTAGATAATTCGACTGGGTCTAGCGCAGACCCTGCCCTTGCACGGAAGGCTTTAAAGAAAATACTTACTCTTACTTCTGGGGTGGATCTGTGGCGGTCCCGATTTCCCACATCTCGCTGCTACACTTTTTTCTCACCCCCACACAACAGTTATTCGCGTTTAGACATGTTCCTGCTTGATAAAACTAAACTCAATGCTGTCCAAACGATAGATATTGAGCCTAAGGTTTGGTCTGACCATGCTCCCATATGGTTCCAACTAGTGGTGGGTCAGTCAGATACTGGCCAACGCTTTTGGCGGCTGAATGATTCTCTGTTGGAAGATGACCTTTTTCAGAAACAGTTGTCTCAAGAAATTCAAGAATATCTTAGCTTAAATGACACAGGAGAGGTGGGAGATGGGGCGTTATGGGAATGCTTGAAATGTGTCTTACGTGGATCCTGCATAGCGCGGGCAGCTCACGTCAAACGGTTACGTGAGCGGGAGCGCCAGACTATGTTGACAGAGTTAGCGGGGCTGGAGCGGGCGCACATGCAGGGGGGGGTACCCAAGCTCTGCGGGGTCATATTCAGGAGCTGCGGGGTAAAATTGGGGCTTTAGACTCCGCACGATTGGCCCATCAATTGGAAATGGCCCAACAACAATTTTTTGAGGGCGGGAATAAGGCTGGCCGCTACTTAGCTCACAGACTTAAGAGGAAGCAGGCACAGGCTCATATTTCCAAAATCAAGGATGATTCGGGGGGACTCCTCACCGATAACACCGCGATTAGGCATTGTTTTCATAAATTTTATTCCACCTTATATAAAGGGGCAACCGATATACAGGTGGCCTCAGTTGAGGCCTACCTCTCTCGGATACCTATGCCTCAGCTGACCTCCGCCCAAAGACAATTTCTCGATAAAGATATTACGGCCATTGAATTGGAAGAAGCTATTAATTCACTGAAGGTGGGAAAATCGCCCGGTCTCGATGGGTTCACCCCCCGATTTTATAAACGATTTGCATCGGCCCTCTCCCCCATATTATTGAAGTTTTTTAACTCCCTGCGGACAGGGGCTACCTTGCCTGCCCAGACGAATATGGCTGGGATTACTCTGTTGGCCAAACCTGGCTGGGACCCTTCTATTTGCGGGTCGTATAGGCCCATTTCCCTGCTGAACATTGATGTGAAGCTCCTCGCCAAGATTTTGGCGAATAGATTAAATTGTTTTATTTCTCAATTGATAGGGGTTGACCAGGCTGGATTCATTCCAGGTCGAACTACCGCGGACAATGTACACAAAATTATAGATACTATATGGTACGCCCAAAAACATAGGATCCCGGCGGTGGCTTTGTCCATTGACGCGGATAAGGCATTTGACCGCGTTCATTGGCCTTATCTTTTTCACACCTTGGAAACTATGGGTTTTGGTGCCTCGTACTTGCAATGGTTGGGTCAGCTTTATAATTCCCCCCGGGCTTGTTTGAAGATTAATGGTGGTTATTCTGCCCCCTTTGAGGTGGGTAGGGGAACTCGGCAGGGGTGCCCACTCTCTCCTCTCCTGTTTGCTATCTTTTTAGAGCCCTTTGCTATCCATATCCGTAGCAATCCCGATATAGCCGGAGTGACAGTGGGGGATGTTACCACAAAAATTTCTTTGTATGCGGATGACATATTGTTCACGCTTACTGACCCAGCCAATTCCCTCGATTGTGTAATTGAAGAGATGGAGGCCTTTGGGCAGGTGTCCGGCTTCACGGTTAATTGGGATAAATCGGAGGTTCTCAATATTAACCTACACCCCCGTTCGGTTAGTCTCCTCTAGGAGTTGTTTCCTTTCAAATGGGCCAAAACCCAAATTAAATACTTAGGGATTCAATTAAGTGCCACTCAGGACCTGATTACCATTAATTATAACCCCCTATGGTGTACACTATCTAAGGACATGGAGGAATGGAGCCGCTACCAGATTTCGTGGCTGGGAAGGATGGCTGTTTTTAAGATGAATATTCTACCGAAGTTGTATCTTTTTCAGACCCTTCCTGTCCTGGTCTCCGTATCCATGTTAAAACAGTGGCAAAGGCGTTGCATGAATTTTATATGGGCGGGACGTCGACCACGGGTGGCCCGGCGAGTCCTACATCAGCCAAGGTGTACAGGGGGTTTGGGAGTGCCGGATCTTATTCGCTACTTTCGCGCTGCTCAATTTAAAAAAATAGTGGATTTGCATTTAACTAGACGTCAAAAGCAATGGGTGCTTCTTAACCAGGAACTTCTTGGGGATATACCACTTAGTAGTTTTATTTGGCAACCTAAACACACATGGCTGGTAGACTTGGATTCCGTGTTGCCCCCTTCTACACTTATGTTGTTTCAGTTATGGCACCGGTACGGTGCTTCCTTAGTGGGAACTAGGGCATATCATCTCACTTCGCATATCCACTTTAATAAGGATTTTCGCCCGGGCTTTGAGAGTAAAGCTTTTTCCGACTGGAGGAGAAGGGGCATCAGGATATGGGGTCATGTTTGGGACTCCTCCTCTTTACGCCCTTTTGCAGATCTCCAGCGGGTTTATGACTTACCGGAGTCGGCCAGGTACTCCTATGCTCAATTAGTGCACTTTGCTAAGTCTAACTTACTTGCTACACATTTGGTCCAGGGTGAGTTGGATTTTGAAAAACTGTGTGAAAGGGCGCATGGTTGTACTCGAATTTTATCCCGGCTGTATCGAATGTTAGGGTTGCAGGAAACCACTATTTTCCCATTCCAGAGGGCTTGGGAGCAGGACCTCCAGGTTAGCTGGTCCCCCCAAACTTGGAAATCGATATTTCAGCGGCTCGGCAGGGGATACATTGCAGCTTCTCTTATTGAAAACTCCTATAAGCTGCTATATCGATGGTACAGGTGTCCTTCCCAAATTCATAAATATACTCCTCTTTATCCGGATACATGTTGGCGAGGCTGTGCGGAGGAGGGCACGTTTTTCCACATGTGGTGGACCTGCTCCCATGTCCAAAGGGTTTGGGGGCAGGTGCATCAATGGCTCCGTGCAATCTTTCCTGGCATGCCTGTTTTCACACCTGCATCTGGGCTATTGGGTCAGGCGATTTCTGGAATGTCACAGTCATCTAATCAGTTAGCCCAGTATGTCTTCACAGCCAGCCGCTGTGAGAGAGCGCGATTGTGGAAATCCCCTTCCCCTCCTACAATTGAGGACATTCAGAGTAAAGTCCGGAAGATTTATAGGTTATCTCAAATTACAGCTTATAAAAATAAGAGAGTGGCCCACTTCGAGCGAACTTGGCTTCCCTACCACAAATGGTATACCAAGGTGTCGGGGGCAATGGGGACCTGAATATTGTGTTTTGAACCCCGGAATGGCTCAAATCTCGATCTGTCGATCCAGGATATCTTGAGTTGATTTTTTTGCATTCTTCTGGCATATACCTCATTTGATTATCTCCTTGATCTTAGTCTTTGTGTACAGGTAAAGCACTGGGGGGAGGGGGGGGGGTGGGTATAATAGTCAAATGAACCATGTATAGATAGTGGGAGGGGAAGGCCGGTATGGATTATGTTGTACTATGTTCTTGTTTACCACATTAGGTACAGGCTGTTCCTGTGTTACTTCCATTTAAAAGTGTACATTTGCATGTGAAGTTTGGATTGTACATACTTGTTGGTTCAATAAAAATCTTGAATACAAAAAAAATATATGTTTTTCTATATGTTCTGTGATTTTGTTCTTTAGAAAACGTTCCATGAGTTTTACCAGCATTGAATTCAGACTCACTGGTCTAGAGTTTCCCCAAACACCCCTGGTTCCCTGTACGTACCAGAATCAGTCCAGACCATTGGAATACACATTTCTTTTTACACAGTGCATACAGAGGACGCAGTATCTGTGAGAGATGGGGTACATGATTCCCCCAGAAATTAAAAATACCACAGACTCGCTGCACCTCCGTTGACCATTGAAATACACGTTTCTTTTTACACAGTGCATACAGAGGACGCAGTATCTGTGAGAGATGTGGTACATGATTCTCCCAGAAATTAAAAATACCACAGACTCGCTGCACCTCCGCTGACCATTGGAATACACATTTCTTTTTACACAGTGCATACAGAGGACGCAGTATCTGTGAGAGATGCGGTACACGATTCCCCCAGAAATTAAAAATACCACAGACTCGCTGCACCTCCGTTGACCATTGAAATACACGTTTCTTTTTACACAGTGCATACAGAGGACGCAGTATCTGTGAGAGATGCGGTACACGATTCCCCCAGAAATTAAAAATACCACAGACTCGCTGCACCTCCGTTGACCATTGAAATACACGTTTCTTTTTACACAGTGCATACAGAGGACGCAGTATCTGTGAGAGATGCGGCACGTGATTCCCCCAGAAATTAAAAATACCACAGACTCGCTGCACCTCCGCTGACCATTGGAATACACGTTTCTTTTTACACAGTGCATACAGAGGACGCAGTATCTGTGAGAGATGCGGTACACGATTCCCCCAGAAATTAAAAATACCAGACTCGCTGCACCTCCGTTGACCATTGAAATACACGTTTCTTTTTACACAGTGCATACAGAGGACGCAGTATCTGTGAGAGATGTGGTACATGATTCCCCCAGAAATTAAAAATACCACAGACTCGCTGCACCTCCGCTGACCATTGAAATACACATTTCTTTTTACACAGTGCATACAGAGGACGCAGTATCTGAGAGAGATGCGGTACGTGATTCCCCCAGAAATTAAAAATACCGGGGGGCGCTGTTTGCAGCTCATGTGAGAGGACGTGTGCCGGCTCTGCTCCTCCCTCCCCGAGCCTAAAAACCCCGGTAGACAGCCGTTTTTCACAGCGGATCCCAGCGATTTCAGACCAGACGGGGTGTCGGGGAGAGTACCGTGCTGTTCACGATGACATCCAAGAAAAAACTGACGGACCTTCGACAATTTTCTTATGGTACGGCCGCCGCGGAGCTCGCTCAAGATGGCGCCGACCTGCCGAGTTCAGCACAGGCAGAAACGGCAGACTCAGGCTTAGGGCCTAGCGATTCGGAGGGATCCGGAGCGGCGAGCCTAGCTTCTCTTCTCACCCGGGAGGAGGCCCGCCAGTGGTTCATCGACCTGCGGGCGGATTTAAAGCAGCACAGATCCGACCTCATGGCGTCTATGGCTGAAATAAAAGAAGACCTGGCAGCTGTGGGACGCCGCGTGGACGAAACGGAGACCCGGATAGACGGCCATGGAGACGCGATCAACTCCCTCATTGCCCGACAGGACATTTCTGCAACCGACATAGAAGCTCTGCAAGCTAAAGTTGAAGATTTAGAAAACCGGAGCAGACGAAATAATTTAAGGATCCGGGGGGGTTCCAGAGGATCCGGAGTTTGCGGATGTGGCAGGCACGGCAGCCCTGATTTGTAAAGACATTTTGCTTCAAGGAGGTGAAGGCACATCTGACCACGAGGGCACACACTCTGCAGTGCAATTCGAGCGGGCACATCGCGCCCTGGGACCCTGAAGAGACCAAAAGCCAAGGGACATTGTCCTGAGTTTCACCAGTTTTACGTTGAAGGAGCGTATTTATACACTCTCCCGCCAAATGAAGGATATCCAGTGGCGCAATCTTCATATTTCCATTTACCAGGATCTTGCACCAATCACGCTAAAGAAAAGGTTTGAGCTCAGGGAAGTTACTACAGCTCTACGGGAAAAGGACATCAGATACCGCTGGACTTTCCCTTTTGGATTGGCCTTTCAGATTCAGGGGATAACCCATAGGATTACAAACATCGCGGAGGCCACTGCAGCTTTTCACAAGGCCCAGCTGCCCATTACCTTTCAACCCCTCAAACCGATGGATAAGACCCCTGCCAGGGACACGGCACCTCGGTGGCAGCGAGCCGGAAAAGGGGGTAAAAGGCTTCGACGTCAGCCAGAGGAGGGCCATGTACCACACGTGGACCAGGGTTGAAGCCACATGGACTCACATGCCCACTGAGATACTGCGTGGATCTTGAGGGTCCAGCTTCACAGATGTTGGAGTCCTGAAAGGGTTCTGGTTCAGGACTTAAGATCATGAGGTTTTTCATTGTTGGTTTTTGCTGACTGGTGTTAGTTATATAAAGTTTGCTGGGATGCCACTTCTTACAGGTTCATTGTGAAGGGGTTAAATATTGTTCTATCTTATCCTGTATAGGATTATAAGCGAGTGCTCGGGGGGGGGGGGGGGGGGGGGGGGGAGGCGGGTCGGGCTCCGTGATTGATGCAGCAGGTCCACTGGAGCAGGGGATCCCATGGAGGATTCTGGGATCTTATAGGATATTGGGGGGCCATGGTCAATAATATGCTCTTTTGTCTAGCTGAAGTGATGGACACAATTGCTGGATCCCTATATCGGGGAAGGATTCTCAGGCTACAGCTCATTGAGAGGGGGATTATGGGCTGTTCGGGGGCGGATGGAGTGAGGGACACTTTCACATGTGCTAAATGGCCACTAAATTGTTCTCCTTAAATGTTAAGGGCCTAAATGCACCACGGAAGCGTTTATTGTTTAAAAGGGAAATGCAGAGACAAGCAGCGGGGATAGTGTTTGTTCAGGAAACCCATATCCGGAAACATCATGAAAGGCTGTTGGTTTTTTCACAATATCCGACTGCTTTCTGGGCAGCTAGTACTGCAAGCCTTAGATATGGGGGGGGGGGGGGGGGGGGGTGTGGATACTACTTTCGTTCACGAGCTGCTCTTGGTTGAGCGGGACCCGCAAGGCAGGTTCCTTCTGGTTAAATTTAAAGCAGACAAAAAAAATCATTACTTTGCTAAATGTGTATTTCCCCAACACTCACCAGGAGCCTTTTATCCACCGCCTTCACACGTTGTTACTTCAACATGCGGATGGGGAGCTGATAGTGGGCGGGGACGTTAATCTAGTGATGGACCCGGCGACGGACTCCAGCTCCGGTCGTTGCTCCCACTCTGGGGGGAGAAGAGAGTTGCGTGCCTTCTTGAGTAAGTGGGGCCTTGTGGATATATGGAGGGTCAGCCATGCCCACTCCAGGTCCTACACATTTTATTCGTGCCCGCACGACTCTTATACGAGGATTGATTATTTTTTTTATCTCCTCTTCCCTGCGACCCCGGACCCAAACTGCAGACATAGAGAACATCACCTGGTCGGACCATGCTCCTGTGTGGCTGACGTGCAGATTGGGGGACGCAGGTCTGGGATTCCGTTCCTGGAGACTTAACGATTGCCTCCTTAAGGACCGGTCCTTCTGGGTTAAGGTGGAGGACCAACTGAAAGATTACTTTCGGAACAATCAGACAGTGGGTATCTCCCCTCTTACCGTATGGGAATGTGCAAAGGCTGTGCTAAGGGGAACCTGCCTTGCAAGGGCTGCGTACTGTAACAAAGCACGGGACGCTCAACGGCGGAGGTTACTGGGCGAGTTAGCTAACCTTACCCAGCGTCATAGCGCTACGAGGTCTGCGGGGTTATACCAGAAGATCTTAGCAGTCCGGGATCAGCTTCGGGCCCTTGAGGATACTGCTATTAGTCATTATCTGACTAGGCTGAAACAACAACACTTTGAGGGGGGCAGTAAAGCCGGGAGATGTTTAGCCAGGTGCCTCAGGGCAGCGCAAGCTAAAACAGTTGTGGCCAAGGTGTATAATCAAACTGGACAGATAGTTACCTCTAAGGAAGAAATTTGGCTTGCCTTTACTGATTTCTATTCCCAATTATATATAGTAAGGACGAGGCTATTTCTCCCGAAGCTATACTAGATTATCTCTCGGAGGTGTCATTACCACAACTTACTCCCATGCAAAAGGAATTTTTAGACAAGCCCATTGAACCCGGGGAAGTTTTGGCGGCTATTAAGAAGCTGAAACCTGGCAAGGCCCCTGGCATGGATGGCTTCACGGGTCAGTTTTACCGCAGATTTGCACCGCTTATAGTGGACCCATTAACCCTTGCATTTAATTCCCTACTGACGGGTTCCTCTTTAACCACAGATGCCAACACTGCGGGTATTACCATACTGGCAAAACCTGGCCGGGACCCCACCAAATGCAGCTCCTACAGGCCGATATCTTTTTTTTTTTTTTTTTTTTACTGTTGTATAAAACAATTTTTATTGAACAAACAGGGAAAAACAACCACAGCGCCAGGTGATGACAATGAATCACCTTCGGCTATTTGTCCACAATGAAATGAGGAGTTCAATTTTTCCTTCTTATTTCCCCCCCCCCCAGGTCCCCCCCGCCCGCCCTCCACAAAGGTAAATATAGTACCAACATATATCCATGATGAGTCCAAAGCAGGACAGAGTCCCTGTTGTTTGGTATGTCCCACACTATCCCGACAATCCATCCCTGCCTTCCCCACCTTCCCCCCCCCCCCCCCCCCCCACCCCGTCATCCATCTATACAAAGGTGCAAGGCAACATCACGGGTAAATGATCCAACAAGTCTCACGGGCTTCAAGTGTTCAGAACCAGACTCCGGGCTCGATGAGGCAAGGCCTGTGTATAGTCACGCCAAATCTGAAGAAATTTCTTACGCCTCTGAGGACTGCCAGCAGACGCTATATGGTCCATCTGCATCATACGGTGCATGTGAATCCTCCACATCCAAAAGGAAGGGCCCTCGGTCTCTTTCCAGGCAAGCAAGATACACTTTTTCCCCACAGCAAATGCCTTCCGCAGGAACCAACGGTGTCCAAAGTCTCTAATCGATGGGCGAGGAATACAATCAAAAAGAATCATATAGGGATGTTTTAATGCTGTATGTCCTGTCCATCAGAAAAGATTGGAGCCAGCATAGGGCAGAGCCTGTAATGCCAATTTGTGAGAGGCGGGACAGGAGCGTGTCGTGGTTGACAGTGTCGAATGCCGAAGAAATATCAAGAAGAACCAGTAAGTAGGAATGACCGGAGTCGAGGGTTTTTAGAATAGAATCCGAGAGTGTTACTAGGAGGGTTTCTGTACTGTGGTTCTTACGGAAGCCATATTGAGATGGGAAGAGTAATAGATTTTCGTCTAGGAAATTTGTGAGTTGCTTGTTTATGACTTTCTCCATGATTTTAGATAAGAATGGTAGGTTCGAGACTGGACGAAAGTTGGCCGGTTCAGAGTGATCCAGATCAGGTTTTTTGAGTGTAGGTTTTATAATAGCGTGCTTGAGTTGCGTTGGAAATACACCAGATGATATGGATTTGTTGATGATGTTAGTAATGGGAGAAGCAATTCTTGTAGGTATGGAGAGTAGCGTTTTTGTTGGCATGATGTCAATCGGGTGCATGGCTGGTTTAATTTTTTTGAGAATTCCCTCAATTTCTGATGCTGTTGTTGTATATCTATGTAAGAGCGGTTCTTTCATGTGTTGATAGTTCCAATTACATATTGGGTGTTACTTGCTTGATCTTCTACTGGTTGACTTTACCTTTTCTTGCTTTGATAATGTTTATACTGAAGGGATGCAGGGTGAGCACCGCCCTGATATAGGACACCCTTTTAGTTTTTTCTCTATCTCCATCTGCTGGTCAGCAGGCTCAACCCACTGTCTGGACTGATCCGTGGTACTGCAGGAACGAAAATTAGCAGGTAAGAACCTATTTTCCTTTATTTCACCTTTCCAATCTTTTTAAGTCCTAAAATTTCCCAAAGCAATACTTACCAATCCTCTTCTGCCACTAGCAAGATGATCTTCTCGTCTCAATAATCCCGGGTTATCTGTATTTTAAGTTGCTTTAACTACTGTAAACCACTTGGAGATTTTTAATATCAGGCAGTATATCAAATTGAATGAATGAAGTTACCTGGATAACTAGCTAAATGTTCAGCAGGAGAAATCTCTCTGATAACTGTCCGCTATCAGTGAAAGTCCAATCTCCATTCAGTTCCAAATGAGACGTGGCCCTTTAGTAGTCAGTGAAGGGCCAATTAGTGAAGAAGTGAAGTGAATACAAACACAAGCACCAGGAACTGTTAGAGCTCTCGGCACTTACGGTGTGTATTAAAGTGGAAATAGATAAGCGACCACTTATACCACTTTGCATTTGGGAACCTTTTGGGAGTCCCACATGGGGGTGGAGGTTGTTGGCAATTTAACCGACATTATTTTCAATATTAAGGAAGGGGGGTTGGAATCGTTCCCTCTTAACTGGTAAATTTGTTTTAAGAGATTGGTTAGAGGGCTCAAGCAGTGGTAGGTACCTTATTTATTCATTTATTTATTTTAAATTATGTATAGTCATAATAAAATCATGATTTTTTATAACTTGATGGGGGGGGGGGGGCAGGGGGGGCTAGAATTTGGCCATGACTGCCATTTTTTTTTTGCCTGTTTGTTTTACTTACCCAGATATGTGTTTAATATAGTTAGGTTTAGTTTGAAGTCATTTGGCTTAAATGTACCTAGATCACCTTAGACCTGCCCTGCACTAGACTTACACAGAATTACCCAGAGAAACTTATCTGTGTGCCGCTCGATATCAGTCACCCGGCTAAATTTAAAACACACTGATGAAATATTTCTGTAGTGCCTCTTTTTGCCCAGCTAAGTTTTGGCCAGGTAATAATGATTTACCCATCTAAAACTGATCTGTTCCAAGCGAATGGGAAATTAAAAACCCCAGGTCTGTCCAGCCTAAGCCTCCGACCTCAAATCTCTAAACACTGTGTCTATGAGAAAAAAATGATTTGTGCGTAGGGACCCTTGTCTTTATCCCTCAACCCAGAATAAAACTTGCAGCCATAAAGTAGTAACAAAGCAATCGTTCAAGGAAAATCTCTTTATTACAAAATGTGACTATATCAGGCAAACAAAAGACAAAATCAGCATGCTCTCTTGACTTGATTGAACACAGACATTAATTTTAAGGAATATATATTTTTACTGTATAGAATATTTTACAGAAACAGAGAAAGTGAGGATTAATATGCATCTTTCAGCAAAAAGTGTGAAAAGCAAAAAATACACTGTAAGTGTCTCCATATATATATATATTTTCACTAAGAGATAGATATCAAGCATTGAGCCGGCTTAAGCATACTAGAAACCACTTGTGATGAGTTTCTTAGTTTTCAAGAACGTTTGGCCTTCTTCAGATGTGCGTTAAATAGGTCACTGGTTACTCTTGATCCAAGAAGGGTCCCTGACCACAGCAGAGTTGGATGTAGAGGGTTCTGTTCGTCTCGGGGACATCAGCAATCCTCCTTGATGAGTTCAATGTTGTGCCGAAGAGAAAGTCAATGAGGGGGTAGATTCTTTTGGTTAGAGGTCATTTTCGGAATGCTCAGATGAGCCCTTGGATTTGTTGCATCATTGCAGTAATCAGTATGTGCTTGTGAGGCTAAACTTTCAAACACTAGAGCACTAGTCAAATGTATAAAACCAGCATCTGGACATCCAGAATTTAGCAATGTATATTAAAAACTACAGCAATACCTAAGGATCTCCCCAAGGTTTCAGCTCTACAGGCTACACTTTTCTAGTTCTGCCCTTATCCTATGCCAGTCAAATGTTTCAGGGGGCTTCTGTTGCCAGGAGTGAAAAAAAAAAAAGAAAGATGGGGAAACCAAACCAGAAAAAGAATACGAAAATGTTAGAAAGATCATCTGTAAGTGATTTTCCAACTTTTCAGAAAACGTGTAAAGCTTGGCTGTCTACACACAAAGCCTTGGAAGAAAAGAGCATAATGAGTTGCCGTTCTGGGAAGGAGCGAGGGTCCAGCAAGCCCAGCATCCGGTTTCTAACCGTGGCCAATCCAGGACGCAAGGTAGCTGGCGAGTTCCCAAATATTACATCATCTCATGCCAAAAAGGGATAACATTTTCAAGAGATTCCGCTTTATTTAGATGTGGCCCGATGGAACATGTAAGCATTAAGGAGCTTTTGATGGATATGACTTTTTCCCATGTCAGTATATATATTGTATCTTTGATTACATTAAAGTGCTTTTTTTTTGTAAACTGCTTTGTGGCCTGTTTGGAGAGAGGCAGTCAATAAATCTTGAAGTAAATACATACAATTGACCATGAAGAGAATTAACGCGGCGCCCAGAGAGAGAAGCGTGGAGCTAAAGAAGCTTAGGAAAGCAGGTAAGGTCTGAGGGTTCCCTGGCGTGCGGAGCCGAGATGCAGGTGGGCCAGGACCAACATAGCGTGTGAATCTAGGTCGTTCTAATAAATTAGGAAGCTATAAAACAGTTCCAAATAAAGCAAAGGCATCAGAGCCAAGGAGGGAAAAAAAAAAAAAAAAGGTTGCTAGGAGGAAGCTGCTGCTGGGACTTGTCTGGCGTTGCAGTGGGAAACCCACAAGTAGAAAGTAGTATGAAACGGACTGCCCGGGAAACACACTCCCTTGGCTACAGTGAATGGCCACACCGGTGCCAGAAGTAGGATTAATTGTGAGAGGCTGACACCACAGCAAACAGACTTGGATGAGAAAGCAACCACAGACACAGGACAGAGCTTATTTCTTTCCAATATCCATTAAGCTTGCCTACAAGTGATGGGTCCCGATTGCATGCATTTCAAGAAGGAGAGAACAAGAGACATTTCCCCACCCCACCAAGATTTGGGATTAACTTGGTAAAGCAATTCCGATATCAGCTTGGGCCTGGGCCATTGTAACCATCTGTAATGGGATTTGAGTCTTTTCTGTTTTTTTTTTTATCTGCATTTCAGACCGGAGAAGCTTATAAGGACCCTGACACACCAGCAGGAGCGGCAACAATTAATGTTACGGTACATAAGAAATGCACTGAAATTGAAGCGCTGCAACACTTGGGTCAAATGACAAGAACAACAATTGCTCCAGGCGCAGAGAACACCACAGGAAGCTAGGCTAGTCCTGCTGTAGGGCTGAGTAACGTCTTGACAAAATTGACCCTAGACGGCGTGGAGGCTTACCTAACAGTATCGGAAAGGACCTCTACCTGTTACGTTGAACCTTGACTACGATGCCTCCCCACCGGCAGAGGCCTCCAGCGAGCTCCGCTCCTAGCCACCGAAGCTACCTCCTCACAGGTCATCCAACTCGGTCAGTGGTGCAGCCTCCTCTCCTCAGGGGAGTCCTCCGTGAGCCTTGTCTCCAGTCGTGCCAAGCTCCGTCTCCTGGCCTGCACCACACCCAGACTCCAACCCCATTTAACCCTGCCTTGCCAGAATCTCCCTGCCGTCGCACGGAGTCACTCCTGGCTCTTTGTCTTGGCCACTCCTTGCCTTGCCTTGTGGCCTCTGGGCCTTCTCACTCCTTACTTACCTTGTGGCCTATAGGCCTTCTCACGACTTGCCATGCATTGTGACCTCTGGAGCTTCTGGCTCCTTGCCTCCCCTTGTGGCATTTGGCCTTCTTGCTCTTTGTCTTGCCTTGTTGGCCTAAGGGCCTTCTTGCCCCTTGGCTTGCTCAGCAGCTTATCCAGGCCTATATTTGTCCTGTGACCTATCTAGACCTTATCCTGCTCTCTGGCCTAAGCCTTGCCTTACTCAATGCCCTACCTTGGTCTTTCCTGACTTAGCCCTTTGGGACCTCTTGTTTTGGTCGCTTAAATCCAGTCCACTCTATACTTGCACTCAGTTCCTATTCAGCCCACTGTCCTGTCTGCAGCTGCACTCAGATCCAAGCCAGCATCCAGTCCCGGCTGTACCTGCACCCCCTTATTTCCAGTCCAGCAACCAGCCCCAAAAAATCCTGCACTTAGTTTCAATCCTGCATCCAGTCCTATCTTTTCCTGCCCTCAGTTCCAGTTCCTGTGCAGCATCCAGCCCTGTCTGTACCTGCACTCAGTTCTAGTCCATGATTAATCCTCTCTATACCTGCACTCAGTTCCCGTACACCGCCGTGACCAGTCTGTACCTGCCTCGGTTCTAGACCATTGATTAATCCTGTCAATACGTGCACTCAGTTCCAGTCTAGCATCCACTCCTGTGAATACCTACACTCAGTTCCAGTCCAGCATCCAGCCCTGTCTATACCTGTGCTCACATTCTGTCCATCATCTAGTCCTCCCTGCACCTGCACTCACACCCAGTGCTTGCTATTCCTGCACTCAGTTCCAGTCCAGCATCCAACCCTGTCTATTCCTGCACTCAGTTGCAGTCCAGTATCCAGTCCTTTCTATATCTGTAGATGTGGATTGGTTATTTACTCTTTCGGATAATAGAAAGACTAGGGGGCACTCCATAAAGTTAGCATGGGGCACATTTAAAACTAATCAGAGAAAGTTCTTTTTCACTCAACGCACAATTAAACTCTGGAATTTGCTGCCAGAGGATGTGATTAGTGCAGTTAGTATAGCTGTGTTTAAAAAAGGATTGGATAAGTTCTTGGAGGAGAACTCCATTACCTGCTATTAATTAAGTTGTCTTAGAAAATAGCCACTGCTATTACTAGCAACAGTAACATGGAATAGACTTAGTTTTTGGGTACTTGCCAGGTTCTTATGGCCTGGATTGACCACTGTTGGAAACAGGATGCTGGGCTTGATGGACCCTTGGTCTGACCCAGTATGGCAATTTCTTATGTTCTTATGTTCTTATGCATTCAGTTCTAGTCACCTGTTTCCTCTGATCTGTGCCTTGATTCAGTTCCAGTGCAGTTTCCCGTCCTGTCTTTACTTGCCCTCATTTCCCTTCTAGCACCCAGTCCTCTCTTTACCTGCCCTCATTTCCCTTCTTTCCCTTCATTACCTGCCCTCATTTCCCTTCTTTCCCTTCTTTACTTGCCCTCATTTCCCTTTTTTCCCTTCTTTACCGGCCCTCGTTTCCCTTCATTACTTGCCCTCATTTCCCTTCATTACCTGCCCTCATTTCCCTTCTTTACCTGCCCTCATTTCCCTTCTTTCCCTTCATTACCTGCCCTCATTTCCCTTCTTTCCCTTCTTTACCGGCCCTCATTTCCCTTCTTTACCGGCCCTCATTTCCCTTCTTTCCCTTCTTTACTTGCCCTCATTTCCCTTCTTTCCCTTCTTTACCGGCCCTCATTTCCCTTCTTTCCCTTCTTTACCTGCCCTCATTTCCCTTCTTTCACTGCCCTCATTTCCCTTCTTTCCCTTCTTTCCCTGCCCTCATTTCCCTTCTTTCCCTTCTTTACCTGCCCTCTTTTCCCTTCATTACTTGTCCTCATTTCCCTTCTTTACCTGCCCTCATTTCCCTTCTTTACCTGCCCTCATTTCCCTTCTTTCCCTTCTTTCCCTGCCCTCATTTCCCTTCTTTCCCTGCCCTCATTTCCCTTCTTTCCCTTCTTTACTTGCCCTCATTTCCCTTTTAGCACCCAGTCCTGTCTTTACCTGTCCTCATTTCCCTTCTTTACCTGCCCTCATTTCCCTTCTAGCACCCAGTCCTGTCTTTATCTGCCCTCATTTCCTTTCTAGCACCCAGTCCTGTCTTTATCTGCCCTCATTTCACTTCTAGCACCCAGTCCTGTCTTTACCTGCCCTCATTTCCCTTCTTTACTTGCCCTCATTTCCCTTCTAGCACCCAGTCCTGTCTTTACCTGCCCTCATTTCCCTTCTTTACCTGCCCTCATTTCCCTTCTTTACCTGCCCTCATTTCCCTTCTAGCACCCAGTCCTGTCTTTACCTGCCCTCATTTCCCTTCTTTACCTGCCCTCATTTCCCTTCTACCACCCAGTCCTGTCTTTACCTGCCCTCATTTCCCTTCTACCACCCAGTCCTGTCTTTACCTGCCCTCATTTCCCTTCTTTACTTGCCCTCATTTCCCTTCTTTACTTGCCCTCATTTCCCTTCTTTACTTGCCCTCATTTCCCTTCTTTCCCTTCTTTACCTGCCCTCATTTCCCTTCTTTACCTGCCCTCATTTCCCTTCTACCACCCAGTCCTGTCTTTACCTGCCCTCATTTCCCTTCTTTACTTGCCCTCATTTCCCTTCTACCACCCAGTCCTGTCTTTACCTGCCCTCATTTCCCTTCTTTACTTGCCCTCATTTCCCTTCTTTCCCTTCTTTCCCTGCCCTCATTTCCTTTCTTTCCCTTCTTTACTTGCCCTCATTTCCCTTCTTTACCTGCCCTCATTTCCCTTCTAGCACCCAGTCCTGCCTTTACCTGCCCTCATTTCCCTTCTTTACCTGCCCTCATTTCCCTTCTTTACTTGCCCTCATTTCCCTTCATTACCTGCCCTCATTTCCCTTCTTTACCTGCCCTCATTTCCCTTCATTACCTGCCCTCATTTCCCTTCTAGCACCCAGTCCTGTATTTACCTGCCCTCATTTCCCTTCTTTCCCTTCTTTACTTGCCCTCATTTCCCTTCTTTCCCTGCCCTCATTTCCCTTCTTTCCCTTCTTTACTTGCCCTCATTTCCCTTCTTTACCTGCCCTCATTTCCCTTCTTTCCCTTCTTTACTTGCCCTCATTTCCCTTCTTTACCTGCCCTCATTTCCCTTCTTTCCCTGCCCTAATTTCCTTTCTTTCCCTTCTTTACCTGCCCTCATTTCCCTTCTTTACCTGCCCTCATTTCCCTTCTTTACCTGCCCTCATTTCCCTTCTACCACCCAGTCCTGTCTTTACCTGCCCTCATTTCCCTTCTTTACTTGCCCTCATTTCCCTTCTTTACTTGCCCTCATTTCCCTTCTTTCCCTTCATTACCTGCCCTCATTTCCCTTCTTTACCTGCCCTCATTTCCCTTCTTTACTGGCCCTCGTTTCCCTTCATTACTTGCCCTCATTTCCCTTCATTTCCCTTCATTACCTGCCCTCATTTCCCTTCTTTACCTGCCCTCATTTCCCTTCTTTACCGGCCCTCATTTCCCTTCTTTCCCTTCTTTCCCTGCCCTCATTTCCGTTCTTTCCCTTCATTACCTGCCCTCATTTCCCTTCTTTCCCTTCTTTACTTGCCCTCATTTCCCTTCTTTCCCTTCTTTACCGGCCCTCTTTTCCCTTCTTTACCGGCCCTCATTTCCCTTCTTTACTTGCCCTCATTTCCCTTCTTTCCCTTCTTTACTTGCCCTCATTTCCCTTTTTTCCCTTCTTTACCGGCCCTCGTTTCCCTTCATTAC
>NW_021820345.1:279995-373220 GCF_901001135.1 Rhinatrema bivittatum
CTTCTCTCTCTCGTCTCTCTCTCTATCTCTCTAATATATATATTGAATGCAGAGAATACATCAGGTTTGGCACTTCTCACAGAATCTGAAATGGTATTGCAATGTGCACTAACTTAGCTCTTTGCACAGGTAATTGTGATAAATAGCATGAAACACATGCGGTACTTGTACTGCATTTTGATAAATCCAGGCCTAAAATTCGTGATTGCTCATGTCCTAGAAAAAAAAGAGGCAAATGAGTGCAGTGAATTCATTAAGCGAAGATCGCGCGAAGCATTGAAAACAACAAACAAACCATGCGGTGTGTATGGAAACCATCCGTGCATAGAAACAAACACTCTAAAAAGAATGCTGAAGTTAAAGGAAATATGGAATCCAGAAGTCTATTGATTGGTGTATTCTGCTATTTAAAGTGGTATTAAGTTATAAAACATCCTGCCCTACTAACTACACTAAAATTATGAAAAAAGCAAATCTATCAGTAAAATTATTATTCCTTAAAAAACTACTCTAAAAAACAATGAACTAATAAAATGGAATGGAAATGAAAGAATGTAATAAATAAATAAAATATATAAAATAAAATGAAAATATGAAATATAGAATATAATAAAAATAGATAAAATATGCAAGCTAGTACAATAAAAGAATGAATAAATAAATGGATACTTGTAAAAAATAAATAAATAAAAACAGAAGAGGTATATATAAATAATAATACTATGACCTATTGAGGGTAAAATGAAATAAAACAACTACCAGACCAATATGGTGCATATTCATAGGAACACTGAGTAAGTCGATTTCAAGATTTAAACACATGGTTCTACAGTATTAAATTCAAAAATATATTTTTGTTCCAATTGTAACAGTAAACTATCTAAATCTCCACCTCTCCAAGTGAGAACAGGCTGTTGCAATACACAAAATTTATAATCTTCAAATTATGGTTTTTTTCTAATGTGTGGGCTACCAAAGGTTTTGGTTCTATTTTTCCATTATACTACTCTTATGTTCTATTATTCTTTTGTTAAATTGTCTTACAGTTTTACCAATATACATCTTTCCACATGGACAAAATATACTATAAAATGACACCTTAGCTTTGCAGTTAGTAAAACTATTGAGTTTAAACGTTTTACTTCTACCCGGAATATTCAAAAACTGGTTTTCATGTTAACATTGCAGACAGAGCAGTGCCACAAGGACGGTGTTTTGCCGTACGGCCGGCGCCATTTTGCTGTACGGCAAAGCAAAATGGCGCCGGCCGTACGGCAACACGAGTCGAAGCGCAGGAGGTCGTTCCCGGACCCCCGCTGGACTTTTGGCAAGTCTTGTGGGGGTCAGGAGGCCCCCCAAGCTCGCAAAAGTCCCCTGGGGGTCCAGCGGGGATCTGGGAGCGCTCTTTCTACACTCGTGACGTCGGGGAACACAAACCAAAATGGCGCCGGCGCTACCTTTGCCCTGTCATATGGACAGGGCAAAGGTAGCGCCGGCGCCATTTTCTATCAACGCGCCCGACGCCCGAGAGTGGAAGATCACAACGGGACCCCCCCACTGGACCCCAGGTAATTTTAAGGACATTTTGGGGGAGGTTTGGAGGGTGGGGGATTTATTTTAAAGGGTCGGGGTGGGTTTTAGGGATGTTTAATGTGCCGGTTTTCCTCCGCCCTCCCCCAATTCACGATTTACACGATATTTAGAAAAACAAAACTGCGCCGATCCGATTCCCTCCCCCCCCCCCCAGCAAAATCGATCATTAAGACGATCGATCACACGATACACATCTCTACAACGCATGTATCTGGATAAGTGTCAGCCCCTATAGACAAGTAGATATTCATCCACTGCCACTTACCTAAGTAAGTTCTTACTTATCTGACTAAGAGACGCTGAATAAGAACATAAGAACATGCCCATACGGGTCAGACCAAGGGTCCATCAAGCCCAGCATCCTGTTTTCCAACAGTGGCTAATCCAAGGCCATAAGAACCTGGGCAGTACCCAAAAACTAAGTCTATTCCACTGTTACCATTGCTAAGGGCAGTGGCTATTCTCTAAGGGGTAGATTTTTAAAAGCGCGCCTTCGCGTACTTTTGTTGGCCGCATCAGGCGCAAACAAATGTACGCTGGATTTTAGAAGATACGCGGCGTAACCCGAGCGTGTCCGCTAAAATCCTGGATCGGCGCGCGCAAGGGCTGCCGATTCATGTAGCCGGCGCGCGCCGAGCAGCGCAGCCTGCCGCCGTTCCCTCCAAGGCTGCTCCGAAATCGGAGGGAACTCGCTTTTGCCCTCCCCTCACATTCCCACTCCCTTCCTCTATCTAACACACACCCCCCGGCCCTATCTAGACCCCCCCCTACCTTTGTCGGGGGATTTACGCCTCTTGGAGGGAGAAGTAAATCCCCGTGCGCCAGCAGGCCGCTAGCGCGCCGAGACGCAACCTGGGGGCGGTTACGGAGGGCGCGGCCACGCCCCCGGACAGCCCCGGGCCGAAACCACGCCCCCGGGCCCGCCCCCGAAACGCCGCGTCCCGCCCCCAAAACACTGCGCCGATCCGACATGCCCCCGACACGCCCCCTCGAAAAATCCCGGGACTTATGGGAGTTCATCTACCATTTGGATGCCCAATTTTCCAGTCTCACAAGGTCTTCCTGCAATTTATCACAATCTGCTTGTGATTTAACTACTCTGAACAATTTGTGTCATCTGCAAATGTGATTATCTCACTCGTCGTATTTCTTTCCAGATCATTTATAAATATATTGAACAGTAAGGGTCCCAATACAGATCCCTGAGGCACTCCACTGTCCACTCCCTTCCACGGAGAAAATTGTCCATTTAATCCTACTCTCTGTCTCCTGTCTTTTAGCCAGTTTGCAATCCACAAAAGGACATCGCCACCTATCCCATGACTTTTTACTTTTCCTAGAAGCCTCTCATGAGGAACTTTGTCAAACGCCTTCTGAAAATCCAAATATACTACATCTACCGGTTCACCTTTATCCACATGTTTATTAACTCCTTCAAAAAAGTGAAGCAGATTTGTAAGGCAAGACTTGCCCTGGGTAAAGCCATGCTGACTTTGTTCCATTAAACCATGTCTTTCTATATGTTCTGTGATTTTGATGTTTAGAACACTTTCCACTATTTTTCCTGGCACTGAATTCAGGCTAACCGGTTTGTAGTTTCCCGGATCGCCCCTGGAGCCCTTTTTAAATATTGGGGTTACATTTGCTATCCTCCAGTCTTCAGGTACAATGGATGATTTTAATGATAAGTTACAAATTTTTACTAATAGGTCTGAAATTTCATTTTTTAGTTCCTTCAGAACACTGGGGTGTATACCATCCGGTCCAGGTGATTTACTACTCTTCAGTTTGTCAATCAGGCCTACCACATCTTCTAGGTTCACAGTGATTTGATTCAGTCCATCTGAATCATTACCCATGAAAACCTTCTCCATTACGGGTACCTCCCTAACATCCTCTTCAGTAAACACCGAAGCAAAGAAATCATTTAATCTTTCCGCGATGGCCTTATCTTCTCTAAGTGCCCCTTTAACCCCTCGATCATCTAACGGTCCAACTGACTCCCTCACAGGCTTTCTGCTTCGGATATATTTTAAAAAGTTTTTACTGTAAGTTTTTGCCTCTACAGCCAACTTCTTTTCAAATTATCTCTTAGCCTGTCTTATCAATATCTTACATTTAACTTGCCAATGTTTATGCTTTATCCTATATTCTTCTGTTGGATCCTTCTTTCAATTTTTGAATGAAGATCTTTTGGCTAAAATAGCTTCTTTCACCTCCCCTTTTAACCATGCCAGTAATCGTTTTGCCTTCTTTCCAGCTTTCTTAATGTGTGGCATACATCTGGACTGTGCTTCTAGAATGGTATTTTTTAACAATGACCACGCCTCTTGGACATTTTTTACCTTTGTAGCTGTTCCTTTCAGTTTTTTCTAACAATTTTTCTCATTTTATCAAAGTTTCTCCTTTGAAAGTTTAGCACGAGAGCCTTGGATTTGCACACTGTTCCTTTTCTAGTCATTAAATCAAATTTGATCATATTATGATCACTACTGCCAAGGCCCCACCAACGTTACCTCTCTCACCAAGTCCTGTGCTCCACTGAGAATTAGATCTAAAATTCCTCCCTCTCTTGTCTGTTCCTGAACCAATTGCTCCATAAAGCTATCATTTATTCCATCCAGGAACGTTATCTCTCTAGCGTGACCCGATGATACATTTACCCAGTCAATATTGGGGTAATTGAAGTCTCCCATTATTACTGCACTACCAATTTGGTTAGCTTCCCTAATTTCTCTTAGCATTTAACTGTCCGTCTCACCATCTTGACCAGGTGGACGGTAGTATACCCCTATCACTATAGTCTTCCCTGACACAAGGGATTTCTACCCATAAAGATTCAATTTTGTATTTAGTCTCATGCAGGATGTTTATCCTGTTGGACTCTATGCCATCCCGGACATAAAGTGCCACACCTCCTCCCGTCATTGCGATATAATTTGTACCCCGGTATAGCACTGTCCCATTGGTTATCCTCTTTCCACCATGTCTCTGAGATGCCAATTAAGTCTATGTCATCATTCACTGCTATACATTCTAACTCTCCCATCTTACTTCTTAGACTTCTGGCATTAGCATACAAACATTTCAAAGTTTGTTTTTTGTTTGTATTTTCATTCTGCTTTTTAATTGACAGGAATAAGTTAGAATTTTTTAGCTCAGGTGAGTTTTTAGTTACAGGCACTTGGACTACTTTTCTTATTATTGGAACCTCACTGTCGGGATGCCCTAATTCTAATGCATCATTAGTATCCTTTAAAGATACCTCTCTCTGAACCATGCGCTGCTGAGCGACTGTCTGCTTTCCCCTTTGTTCTAGTTTAAAAGCTGCTCTATCTCCTTTTTAAAGGTTAGCGCCAGCAGTCTGGTTCCACCCTGGTTAAGGTGGAGCCCTTCCCTTCGGAAGAGATTCCCCCTTCCCCAAAATGTTCCCCAGTTCTTAACAAAACTGAATCCCTCTTCCTTGCACCATCGTCTCATCCACGCATTGAGACTCCGGAGCTCTGCCTGCCTCTGGTGACCTGCGCGTGGAACAGGGAGCATTTCAGAGAATGCTACCCTGGAGGTTCTGGATTTAAGTTTTCTACCTAAGAGCCTAAATTTGGCTTCCAGAACCTCCCTCCCACATTTTCCTTTGTCGTTGGTGCCCACATGTACCACGACAGCCGGTTCTTCCCCAGCACTGTCTAAAATCCTATCTAGGTGACTCGTGAGGTCCGCCACCTTCGCACCAGGTAGGAATGTTACCAGGCGATCCTCACGCCCACCAGCCACCCAGCTATCTACATTCCTAATAATCGAATCACCAACTATGACGGCCGACCTAACCCTTCCCTCCTGGGCAGTAGGCCTTGGGGAGATATCATCAGTGCGAAAGGACAATGCATCACCTGGAGAGCAGGTCCTTGCTACAGGATCCTTTCCTGCTATACCTGGTTGGTGCTCTCCCATCATGAGACCTTCTTCCTCCAAGGCAGCACCAGGGCTGCCAGCCTGAAGTTGGACTTGACTACTATGTCCCTGAAGGTCTCATCTATATACCTCTCTGTCTGCCTCAGCTCCTCCAGGTCTGCCACTCTAGCCTCCAGAGATTGGACTCGTTCTCTGAGAGCCAGGAGCTCTTTGCATCGCATGCACATGTACAACTTCTCACCGGTGGGTAAAAAATCATACATGTGACACTCGATGCAAAAGACTGGGAAGCCCTCCTCTTGCTGCTGGACTGCTGCCTTCATCACAATTTTGATCAGTTCCTAGTTAAGTTTTAGGTTGCTATGGGAGTAGGAATGTATCTAACTTCCTTTAAATATATTAGTGAATTCATTATGTGTCTGGTAGTGGCCTACCGGGGTCTGATCGAATTCTCAATAAAGTTTTTGTTGATGTTTTGTTTTGTTTTTTTTGTCAAAGTGGCACCTGCCTATAAATTAAGAGATGAGCTAGGGGTGGGTTGGGAAATACAAACAGTCTAACTTTAGTTAGTCAGCCTGAGTGACTTACTGCTCCCTTGATTAACAAATGTTGGTCCCTATTCAAACCCAATCACACTAGCTCAACACCTTTCCAAGGTGAGTAACTGAGCTGAACTATTCAAATTTTACTTTCGTATACACTGCTCCTAGCTTATTTCTAGCTTCTGGCTACTTTTTGGGTTGTTTTTTTTTTTTTTTTGAGGGTTTTTTTTTTTTTTTAATACAAGCACTCAGTTAGTATTAAATACAAACACTCAGCTCTTTAAAAGTCTGGAGAACACTCAGTTCTGCAGACTTTTAAAATAAACACACTACCTACTGCTACCTTATTGACTGACTAAAAATACAAAGTCTAACTTGTTCATTCACTGCCGTTCTGACTATTAAAGGCACAAACACACAAACACACTAAATAATATTCCCAAATAGATAACTTTGCCCCAATACTTTTAAAAAAGACAATGTCCCAAGCAAAAACTTACTGATTCCTTTCAGCCACCAGCAAGGTGATCCTCTCCTCTCAGTGTTGGGGACATAGTACCTTGGCTTATCATATTTGTCCAATTGTAGGGAGCTGGTTTGATCTTACACAAACTTATGGACATTAGTATCAGGCAGGTATACTATTGGGTTAAAACCTGTTCCAGATATTCCTGTCACTGCATTTTTGGTGATTAAATGTATTGACGTGTTCTCCTCCGCTTATTGCAGAGAAAGAAACTTATTGCAGAGAAAGAAGGGAGTCATAGCAAGGATGCCTGTGGTGACTGATTTTTGATCTTCTAATGAAGATTTCCCCTGATGTAGATTAATTGAAAGAATGGACAGTGCTGGTTTTTATCTCTACAAGTGGTCAGCACTGAGATTAGTACTTGTCCATTGGATTTGAACTGCATAAACAAAACTTTAACAAATCATTGGGACAGAGACATTTTAGGACTGATGACTATATCATAAATCATCATTAGATATGTGTACAGTTCTAAGAACAATGGTCTCTCCTTGTAAGTACAGGAGTTGCTCAGAGTTTCATTATTTACAAGGAAGGATATTTTGTTCTGTTCTATGGAGCCGTCCAGTCTAAATGCTCTGAGCGTGCTGCTTCTGGTTAGAGATGTCCTGCACATCAAGCTTTCACTCACATCATGGTTTGTTCCAGGTTTGCTTACATATTTCTCTTTAGCAATAAAAAAATATAGTATACATTCAACATCGCTTTCTCAGGAAGTAAAGTGAGTTGTGCAGCTGTGGCAATGTCCTGGTCCTGACTCACTCCAGCATCAAATGGGAGCAGCAAAATGCAACAGATTCCCAATACAGAGAGGCTTAAGGGACTCAGAGGAACATGAACTCAGGGATGAAGCACCAGGATATTGAGCTGGAGGGGAGAGAGGCTTCAGAATTCTTTATTCAGAGGGAACTCAGGGATGAAGCACCAGGATATTAAGATGGAGGGGAGAGAGGCTTCAGAATTCTTTATTCAGAGGGAAGTGGAACTCAGGGATGAAGCACCAGGATATTAAGATGGAGGGGAGAGAGACTTCTGAATTCTTTATTCAGAGGGAAGTGGAACTCAGGGATGAAGCACCAGGATATTAAGAAGGAGGGGAGAGAGGCTTCAGAATTCTTTATTCAGAGGGAAATAGAACTCAGGGATGAAGCACCAGGATATTAAGATGGAGGGGAAAGAGGCTTCAGAATTCTTTATTCAGAGGGAAGTGGAACTCAGGGTTGAAGCACCAGGATATTAAGATGGAGGTGAGAGAGGCTTCAGAATTCTTTATTCAGAGGGAAATGGAACTCAGGGATGACACCAGGATATTAGGATGGAGGGGAGAGAAGCTTCAGAATTCTTTATTCAGAGGGAAGTGGAACTCAGGAATGAAGCACCAGGATATTAAGATGGAGGGGAGAGAGGCTTCAGAATTCTTTATTCAGAGGGAATGGAACTCAGGGATGAAGCACCAGGATATTAGGATGGAGGGGAGAGAGGCTTCAGAATTCTTTATTCAGAGGGAAGTGGAACTCAGGGATGAAGCACCAGGATATTAAGATGGAGGGGAGAGAGGCTTCAGAATTCTTTATTCAGAGGGAAGTGGAGCTCATGGGTGAAGCACCAGGATATTAAGCTGGAGGGGAGAGAGGCTTCAGAATTCTTTATTCAGAGGGAAATGGAACTCAGGGTTGAAGCACCAGGATATTAAGATGGAGGGGAGAGAGGCTTCAGAATTCTTTATTCAGAGGGAAATGGAACTCAGGGATGAAGCACCAGGATATTAAGATGGAGGGGAGAGAGGCTTCAGAATTCTTTATTCAGAGGGAAGTGGAACTCAGGGATGAAACACCAGGATATTAAGATGGAGGGGAGAGAGGCTTCAGAATTCTTTTTCAGAGGGAAGTGGAACTCAGGGATGAAACACCAGGATATTAAGATGGAGGGGAGAGAGGCTTCAGAATTCTTTATTCAGAGGGAAGTGGAACTCAGGGATGAAGCACCAGGATATTAAGATGGAGGGGAGAGAGGCTTCAGAATTCTTTATTCAGAGGGAAATGGAACTCAGGGATGAAGCACCAGGATATTAAGATGGAGGGGAGAGAGGCTTCAGAATTCTTTATTCAGAGGGAAATGGAACTCAGGGATGAAGCACCAGGATATTAAGATGGAGGGGAGAGGCTTCAGAATTCTTTATTCAGAGGGAAGTGGAACTCAGGGATGAAGCACCAGGATATTAAGATGGAGGGGAGAGAGGCTTCAGAATTCTTTATTCAGAGGGAAGTGGATACAACACAAAACCTAACAGTAGGATTGATAATTGCAAGACTATGACCAGAGCAGAACTCAAGCAGACTTAGGACAGATACCGTGTGCAATGGCCTGCAGAAGGGAGATGCAGGTTAAAGAAATAGGGGACTGCTATGTTTGTTTTTCTTTTTTAGGTGTGGAAACTCACATGCCCATGGTACAGGGCCAAAGGAGGAGGTAGCAAAATTGATTTCGAGCTCCAGCTGTTTTGAGCTCCACGGGAGAAGTGGCAATGCTGAACAGCAAGGAGTAGCAGCAGGGTTTTGATATGTTTGCAGGTATGATTGGTAGCAGGTCACCTATTTATTGTATTCAATTATATAGAATGTGCTGCCTTTCCAAATATAAGATCAAAGCAGCTCACAATAAGCATAGAGCATTACATGGGTGGCAGTTTGCAATGCTGCACTCCCAGTTAATGGCAGAAAAGATAAGAAACAGCCACCTGCAGGTACTCAAGCATGTTTGAGTAACAGCTGGGTGATCTCCCTAGTGGTGCTGGTCAATTGAAGGAAAGGTGATGACCACACGTACAGCTGAGCGGGTGGGAACATGGGATATAAGGAGTGGACAAATTGTCCTTATCTGCAGACCTCCTGTAAAATACTATCAGTAAGCAGGTTTGAGAGTGAGGGCTCTAGGAGGTGATGAGAAGGTGCGTGGATATTTGGGATACGGTGCTCCTGGGCATGGCTGTGGTTGGAGTGGAGCTATAGTGGGATTTTTAAGACAGCTGCCTTTCCTGTCCACTCCAAATACCTTTTTTTTCTGAATATTTGCTGTTTCCTTTTCATTAGTGCTATTTTTCAAAAACCTGAATAAGAACATAAGAACATAAGAAAATGCCATACTGGGTCAGACCAAGGGTCTATCAAGCCCAGCATCCTGTTCCAACAGTGGCCAATCCAGGCCATAAGAACCTGGCAAGTACCCAAAAACTTCACCTTTCAGAGGCCAAAATTAATTTGGATAACCTAATTAATGTAATCAATGTCTTGATAACGAAGAGACCAATATCCAAAATATCCCACTTATCTGGCTAAATAGCACTGAACGTGCTTTCAAGACTGATCTCAAAGTTATAGAGGTGCATGCACCTGGATATAAATAAGATGTGTGCCCTGGGGACTTAACACACCCTGCTAAGGGTTGCATAATTTGGTGCCCAAGAATCGGAAGGCTTTGATGACGGTGGAAAATATGAACAGTGTGTTTTTGAAGTGAAATGTGAAGTTTGGCATTAGTACAATTTAAAAAAAAGTAGAAAATGAACTGTGACGTATGTTACAAAATGGCGCCTGTTCCTGCAATGTGGATCATCGGGAAGAGGTGCGCTGAAGAGAATGCATATGCAAAGTGTGCATCTGACATCACCACAGAGAAAATGGCGTCTTACCAAAAAAATAGTATAAAAGCGGCGGCACACTCAGCCATGAGGGATTGTGTGTAGTGGGTGTGGTGCTAATAGACTGCTAGCAAGTCCTAATCGTGGATAGTCAAGCCTGCAGTTTAAACCACCAACTTTACCAGCACTTCCAATTTATTAATACGTACGGGCATTTCAATTTAAAGAAAATGGTGACTTTTGTCAAGAAATCCTTCGAGTGGCATAGCGATATAAACAGTGGCATTTATCGAATTGAGGCAATATGTCTGACAAGCTGATTCTCAAGAACTCTGGTTCAAGGGATAGTCGTCCTCCTAAATCACCACTGGAAGAGGCTTACGCCATGCAGATAGTCGGAGGCCAATGGGTAAGCAAAGCAATCGTTCCCATTGGAGGGCCTGGCCAATATTTTGGGTTAATGTAAGCTGTGATTCCAGTCCAATACCGTGCCAGATTGCGCATGTCATTTGCCACTACCAGAGCTATTCTCGCTGTCAAATTTGTCAACTGCAGTGTGGTACAATGACCGGATTAATTTTTTCTGCACTGCTACTGCTGCAAGGGACGCCTATTGCAAGACCTCAGAGTAGGCCCGGGGATTTCTGTCGGGTGGCAACTGGTCCATCCGCCTCAAGTGCATTTTGCTGTTCAGCGGTGCCACAGCATAACAGTCCTGTATCACCTGGAGGGTCTGAAATGAGCAGGAACAGCTCGATTCAACTGAAGACTTTGTCATCAGCAAAACCTCTTTCACCAGCAGTGTCATCAACACCCGAGGTGGCCACTGTGGTAAAGGCTGAGGCTGAATGGAGCCATACAATGGCAAGCAGCGATGACCCAGAAATGGTAGTGGAGGCCATCAAGGAAGACCCCTCTATGGCAGGCCTGGCAGTGATACCAGAAAGCTCTCCTGGGTCAAATAGATGGAGGCCCAAGAGCAACGTTAATTAGCAGCGGAAACAATGCTATTGGATGATGACCCCATCAAAAGTGTACCCACAACATCTCAAATCAGTGCCACACCCACGATTTGCGTGTGCTGCTTCTGCAGGTGTGGATACAACCTCTATAAGCTCTGGAGTCTCATGCAGCTGGTTTTGGGCCAGATCACATTTACACAAGATGGAGCGCCATGAGTGAGGCACAGCCATTACCTCCCGAGAAAGACAAGGAAATGTACAGTGGTAACACCTAAATATAACCTTATGGTTAGAAGTCCCAAGACGTTCAGAGAGCTTTGCTGGATGGCCATGGAGGTGCCATCCAGGTCTCCTAGTTCCAATATCTCAAGTAGGAATGAGTCCACTTCCAGCAGCAAACTACAGTTTCCAGTGGGGAGGAGACCAACAGTTTTGGAGGGCCTATACCCTTGGGTGCCTCCTGAAGTACCCATAGAGGGAAATCTTCAGGATCAGACTCTTCCTTTGGCCATTTTTATTTTATTTATTTAGAATATTTATATCCCACATATCCAAATGTCTATGCAGTAGTACATAGATACATTCATAATAAACTCTTTAAAAAATAATAAAAAACATTACATTAATATAAACACCATAAATAACATTCATTAAATTTATAATTCACTCAGCAATTTAGCTTAAATTCCTGACTTAAAATCTGAATTATCACAGTGCTCTGAACCTATTCATTTAACATTGTTCTTCTACAGTCATGTATCAGCAGATGCCTTGAGAAACAAATAAGCCTTTAGGTGTTTCCTAAATCTTAATAACAAAGTCTCCTCTTTTAGCTCAAGAGCCAACGTGTTCCATAACATTGGCCCCTGAGCCATAAAAAGCCTCTTTCTGTCTCATTGAGTTTAATACTTTTAGGTGAGGGAACAGTCAAAAGATGTTGAGGTGATGACCTTAAGCACCGAGATATTTGATTAGATTTCAGTAACATATTCATACTAGGGGGAGCTAATTCATTAATATTTTTAACACCAGCATGATAACTTTAAAAATGATCCTCCACCTTATTGGTAGAAAATGTAAACTCTTCAGTGAAGGAGTTATGTGCTCCCTCAACCTTACCAGTAATAACCCTAGCCGCTGAGATTTTTATCATCTGTAGGGTTTTCAGTGACTTCTGTGGTAACCCTAGATACAAGGAATTGCAGAAGTCAAGCGGAGACAATACCATAGATTGTATAATGGTTCTCAGGTCTCCTTGACTTAAAAATGGTCTTACTGCGTATGAGACGATGGTGCAAGGAAGAGGGATTCAGTTTTGCTAGGAACTGGGGAACCTTTTGTGGAAGGGGGAGTCTCTTCCGAAGGGATGGGCTCCACCTTAAACAGGGTGGAACCAGACTGCTAGCACTAACCTTTAAAAAGGAGATTGAGCAGCTTTTAAACTAGAACAAAGGGGAAAGCCGACAGTCGCTCAGTAGCGCATGGTTCGGATATCTTCAAAGGATACTAATGATGCAATAGAATTAGGGCATCCCGACAGTGAGGTTCCAATAATAAGAAAAGTAGTCCAAGAGCCTGTAACTAAAAACTCATCTGAGCTAAAATATTCTAACATCCCTATCAATTAAAAAGCAGAATGAAAATACATCAAAAAACAAACTTTGAAATGTTTGTATGCTAATGCCAGAAGTCTAAGAAGTAAGATGGGAGAATTAGAATGTATAGCAGTGAATGATGACATAGACTTAATTGGCATCTCAGAGACATGGTGGAAGAGGACAACCAATGGGAGAATGCTATACCGGGTACAAATTATATCGCAATGACAGAGAGGAGCACCCGAGAGGCGGTGTGGCACTTTATGTCCGGGATGGCATAGAGTCCAACAGGATAAACAACCTGCATGAGACTAAATGCAAAATTGAATCTTTATGGGTAGAAATCCCTTGTGTGTCGGGGAAGACTATACTGATAGAGTATACTACCGTCCACCTGGTCAAGATGGTGAGATGGACAGTGAAATGCTAAGAGAAATTAGGGAAGCTAACCAAATTGGTAGTGCAGTAATAATGGGGACTTCAATTACCCCAATATTTTATTTATTTATTTATTTATTTATTTATTTAAATTCTTTTAATATACCGATGCTCAAGACGAGGTCTTATCGTACCGGTTTACAGTAAACAAGGGGTAACCAGTTAACAGAGCAAACAACAACAAAAGTTACATTATAACAGGGAATGTAGAACTAGGCTGTTAGAGAGAAAATAGGTTAAACAAATTCTAACAAATTTTAAAGTTAAGTTAAACAAATTCTAACTGGAGGGAAGGTCAAAAGGAGGAGAGGGTGCTTAGTTGGTCGGGCAACAGTTTCTTTGAGTTGCTGTAATGGACGCATCCATGAGGTAAGAGACTGTGTGGGTGACCCAGAGACTTTTTTTAGGGGTAGGCTTGGGCGAATAGCCAAGTTTTTAATTTTTTTCTGAACGTGATATGGCAATGTTCCTGGCGGAGATCTGGCGGGAGGGAGTTCCAGTGAAGCGGTCCAGCAGTTGATAGTGCCCGTTTTTCTATAGAGTTGTGAAAAATGGATTTTTTGGGGGGAACTTGGAGGGAATCTCTATATGCAGATCTGGTGGGTCTTGCAGAGGAGTGAGGTTTGAGGGGTATGATAAGTTGGAGCAAGGATTCTTGAAATAAGGTTTTGTGGATAATAGTAAGTGTCTTGAAGAGAATTTTGTGGCGAATGGGTAGCCAGTGAAGTATTTTTAGAATCGGGGTGATGTGGTCCATGCGGCGGGAGTTTGTGAGGATCCTGGCTGCTGCGTTTTGCAGCATTTGAAGAGGTTTGGTAGAAGAGGCCAGGAGACCAAGTAACAGCGCATTACAATAGTCTATCTTTGAGAATAGTATGGCTTGAAGGACCGAACGGTAGTCATGAAAGTGAAGGAGAGGTCTAAGTTGTTTTAATACCTGTAGTTTGTAAAAGCCTTCTTTGGTGGTGGTGTTGATGAATTTTTTAAAATTCATTCTGGAGTCTATGTTGTAGAGCGCTAGGAGAGCGATCCCACTCCTGGGTGATGTGTGTCCTTGGGCCACGGCTCGACCCCAGAGGACTCTGAAGAAGTGCCGTGGGAGGCGTGGCATGCCCCGAGCATGGGCTGGACAGGAGCAGGGCTGGAGTAACACGGGCCCTCCTCCGGACCTGCACGCTTCGGATAGACCCAACAACGCAATGTTGGTCTTGTGAACAGTCCTCTGACCATTCCTAGCCCTTCGGACCTGCCGCAGGGTACGGCACGAAGCGGCAGGCCGGATGGAGGCCATGGCAGCGAAGACTGGACATGGATTCAGACGAGGACTCAGGAACGACGTAGACTCAGGCATAGACGTGGACTCAGGAATGAGGTGCAGGATCCATAGACGTGGACTCAGGCATAGATGCAGGATCCTTAGACGTGGACTCAGGCAAAGACGTGGACTCAGGAATGAGGTGTAGGATGCATAGACGTGGACTCAGGACGAGGTGCTGGATGCACAGAGGTAGAATCAGAACGAGGGCTGAAGGTAGACATGGGCACTGACCCTCAGGGCGCCTACTCAGGCCACCCGCGGGACTGAGTCGCGGACCACCCTGTCCATGCGCGCCCTACTCAGCCCTGGAAGGCTGGTCGCGGGACCACGCAGAGAGCGGGAGAGCACAGGAAAGAGGAAGCAGGTTCGCTGCTCTCCAGGCAGCACGGCAGGAATACTGCTGCTCTCCTGGCAGCACAAGGCAGGTTAGGCATCAGGATCAGGAACAAGGATATCTGGAACAGCAGGAACATCGGGATTGGAACAACATATACTGGATAGGAGACACACCTCTGGGCTGGAACATGGACATCAGGAACATCAGGACTGGATCAAGAGACAGACCTTGGGACTGGAACGGCAGGCAGACATCAGGACTGGAACACTGAAGACATCAGACTGGAACACTGAAGACATCAGGATTGGAACAACTTGACAAGAAGCTTCAACAGGAAACATGGAACACAGGACATTGCAGAAGGCTGGAATACAAGGCAGCTCCTGGAACGAGGATCTCAGGAGTGACCAACTCCTTGCGAAGGCAAAGACACAATGAAAGCTGAGCCCTTTAGTAGGGCTGAGGTGGACAACGCCCAGGGAGGGGTTAGCAGGGGGCCACACCTGGCTGGCCCTTTAAGAGGAGCAGAGAGGCACGCGCTCGCGCCCTAGGAGGCTGGAGAGAAGAGCTGGAAGCTGGTGGCGTCCTCAGCCACGTGGAGGGCCCAAGGAAGCCGCGGAGCAGCCCTGGACTGGAGCTGGGTGAAGGCAGTTCAGTGGAGCAGCTCCCAGCCGCCATTGACAGAAACAGAGAAGGTAAGGCTGGCTGCAGGCACTGCAGAGAGACGTGCTGGCTGCAGAGGAAGCGGGGAAGGGCTGACTGCAGGAACGGCTTCCATGCCGTGAAGTCAGCCCCAGGAGCAGAGGAAAGAGTGGCAGGCACTGGCAGGGACGGCTTCCCAGCCAGGCAAGGACCCCGGGCTTGAAGCAGGCACTGGGAAGAGACGGTCTCGCTGCTGGCTAAGGTCCCGGGATCGCAGCAGTACGTCGGGGAACGGCAGGAACAGTAGCAGAGAAGCAGACCGCATGGCAAGAGCTGCGGGGACAGCCCCAGCTGATTCAGGGAGGAAGCAAGCAGAGTCAGCAGCCCGGCTGGCTGTGGCTGTGAGAGGTAAGAGCCTGCCCACGCTTCTTGCGGGTAGGAGCATAACAGTCTAGGAAGGCTCCAAGGTCTCTCACTTGATTTACTAGAGGTATGGGTAGTATTGTTGGCTAGAATGTTGTTATCATTAGGGGAAATGATTAGCAGTTCGGTCTTGGACGTATTGAGAATGAGGCAGAGACTGTGAGAAGGAGGTTGATGGCGTGAAGGCAGCTATTCCAGTAATTTAGCGTGTCGGAGACGGGTTCCTTGATGGGGATTAGGAATCTGCACGTCGTCCGCACTAGATGAAGTAATGTGAGGTTGAAGGTTATCGAGGAGTTGGCAAAGAGGGAGAAGATATATGTTGAATAGGGTCGGCGAGAGCGAGGAACCTTGGGGAACTCCTTGTTTGGCAGCTACCGGGTGCGACTCCTTGTTGGTTATTTTTACTTTGTAGTATCTGTCGCTTAGAAAGGATTTTAGCCAGAGGAGAGCCGCACCTGAGATACCTATTTCCATGAGACGGTCGATGAGGATTGTGTGGTTCACTGTGTCGAACGCTGCAGAGATGTCTAGCAGAGCTAGAAGGTATGATTGACCTTTGTTGAGGCCCAACAGGATGTTGTCAGATAATGAGAGTAGGAGAGTTTCTGTATTTCTACGTTTCCTGAAACCGAATTGCGATGGGTATAGGATGTCGTGGGATTCGAGGTAGTCTGTGAGTCTAATATTGACCAGGTCTAATATTGACCAGTCTAATATTGACCAGACTGGGTAAATGTATCATCGGGACAGGCTACAGAGATAACGTTCCTGGATGGAATAAATGCTCCCTCTCTTGTCAGTTCCTAAACCAATTGCTTTATGGAGCAATTGGTTTAGGAACTGACAAGAGAGGGAGCAATTTTAGATCTAATTCTCAGAGGAACACAGGATTTGGTGAGAGAGGTAACGGTGGTGGGGCCGCTTGGCAATAGTGATCATAATATGATAAAATTTGAATTAATGGCTGGAAGAGGAACAGTATGCAAATCCACGGCTCTCATGCTAAACTTTCAAAAGGGAAACTTTGATAAAATGAGAAAAATTGTTAGAAAAATCCTGAAAGGAGCAGCTACAAAAGTAAAAATTGTGCAAGAGGCGTGGTCATTGTTAAAAAATACCATTCTAGAAGCACAGTCCAGATGTATTCCACACATTAAGAAAGGTGGGAAGAAGGCAAAACTATTACCGGCATGGTTAAAAGGGGAGGTGAAAGAAGCTATTTTAGCCAAAAGATCTTCATTCAAAAATTGGAAGAAGGATCCAATAGAGGAAAATAGGATAATGCATAAACTTTGGCAAGTTAAATGTAAGACATTGATAAGACAGGCTAAGAAAGAATTTGAAAAGAAGTTGGCTGTAGAGGCAAAAATTCACAGTAAAAACTTTTTAAATATATCCAAAGAAGAAAGCCTGTGAGGGAGTCAGTTGGACAGATGATCGAGGGGTTAAAGGGGCACTTAGAGAAGATAAGGCCATCATGGAAAGATTAAATGATTTCTTTGCTTCGGTGTTTACTGAGAAGGATGTTGGGGAGGTATCCATACTGGAGAAGGTTTTCATGAGCAATGATTCAGATGGAATGAATCAAATCATGGTGAACCTAGAAGATGAGGTAGACGTGATTGACAAATTGAAGAGTAGTAAATTACCTGGACCAGATGGTATGCACCCCAGAGTTCTGAAGGATCTAAAAAATGAAATTTTGTAACCTATCATTAAAATCATTCATTGTACCTGAAGACTGGAGGATAGCTTATGGAACCCAATATTTAAAATGGGCTCCAGGGGTGATCCAGGAAACTACAGACCAGTTAGCCTGACTTCAATGCCAGGAAAAATAGTGGAAAGTATTCTAAACATCAAAATCACAGAACATATAGAAAGACATGGTTTAATGGAACAAAGTCAGCATGGCTTTACCTAAGGCAAGTCTTGCCTCACAAATCTGCTTCACTTTTTTGAAGGAGTTAATAAACATGTGGATAAAGGTGAACCGGTAGATGTAGTATATTTGGATTTTCAGAAGGCATTTGATAAAGTTCCTCATGAGAGGCTTCTAGGAAAAGTTAAAAGTCATGGGATAGGGGGCGATGTCCTTTCATGGATTGCAAACTGGCTAAAGACAGGAAACAGAGAGTAGTATTAAATGGACAATTTTCTCAGTGGAAGGGATTGGGCAGTGGAATGCCTCAGGGATCTGTATTGGGACCCTTACTTTTCAATATATTTATAAATGATCTGGAAAGAAATATGACGAGTGAGATAATAAAATTTACAGATGATACAAAATTGTTCAGAGTAGTTAAATCACAAGCAGATTGTGATAAATTGCAGGAAGACCTTGTGAGACTGGAAAATTGGGCATCAAAGTGGCAGATGAAATTTAATGTGGATAAGTGCAAGGTGATGCATATAGGGAAAAAGAAACCATGCTACCATTACACAATGTTAGGTTCCAATTTGGTGCTACAACCCAAGAAAGAGATCTAGGCATCATAGAGGATAACACATTGAAATAGTCGGTTCAGTGTGCTGCAGCAGTGAAAAAAGCAACAGAATGTTGGGAATTATTAGAAAGGGAATGGTGAATAAAACGGAAAATGGCATAATGCCTCTGTATCGCTCCATGGTGATACCGCACCTTGAATACTGTGTACAATTTTGGTCGCCGAATCTCAAAAAAGATATAATTGCAATGGAGTAGGTACAGAGAAGGGCGACCAAAATGATAAAGGGGATGGAACAGCTCCCCTATGAGGAAAGATTAAAGAGGTTAGGACTTTTCAGCTTGGAGAAGAGACGACTGAGGGGGATATGATAGAGGTGTTTAAAATCATGAGAGGTCTAGAACGGGTAGATGTGAATCAGTTATTTACTCTTTCAGATAAAGACTAGGGGCACTCCATGAGGTTAGCATGTGGCACATTTAAAACTAATCGGAGAAAGTTCTTTTTCACTCAATGCACAATTAAACTCTGGAATTTCTTGCCAGATGATGTGGTTAGTGCAGTTAGTATAGTTGTGTTTAAAAAAGGATTGGATAAGTTCTTGGAGGAGAAGTCCTTTACCTGCTATTAAGTTGACTTAGAAAATAGCCACTGCCATTAGCAATGGTAATATGGAATAGACTATGGAGAAACTGGGGTCCACTGTTCTTGCCAGATATAAGATTTCTGTTTTAGATATCTTTAACATAATCTATTTTCAAATATCCATTCTTTCAACATTTTCAGACATAGTGTAATCCACTTAAAAAATTCCAATGAATCTTGATAGGTATATAAAACTGGATATCGTCCGTGTATAGTCGATATCCAACTTTTAATTCTGCTAACACTTTACATACTGGAGCTATATAGATGTTAAAAAGTACAGGAGAAAGGGAAGAACCTTGTGGTACTCCAGTATTAAGTGTGGGTTGTGCCCAGCATGCTAGGTGAAAGCAGTTTTCCCAAGCCAGCACATTGTGGATCGCTGTGTACAAGGAATTTTTGGACTTCAATACCCTTCTGTCTCGGTATATGTCATGAACTTTGTTGAAGAAAACTGGGATGCATGGATTGCTGAACACACTGACAAAGTGATTAAAAAGGATTCTAAGCACCCTCAGTTCATATGAGACTTAAGAACATAAGAATATGCCATACTGGGTCAGACCAAGGGCCCATCAAGCCCAGCATCCTGTTTCCAACAGTGGCCAATCCAGGCCATAAGACCCTGGCAAGTACCCAAAAACTAAGGGGTAGATTTTATAAAATTACACACACGCGTACTTTTGTTCGTGCACCAGGTGCAAACAATAGTACGTGGGATTTAATAGATACGTTCGTAGCCACGCGTATCTGTTAAAATCCGGGATCGGCGCACGCAAGGCTGAGCATAATCAGCAGCCTGCACACACCGAGCCACGCAGCCAGCCTCCGTTCCCTCTGCTTGGAGGGAATTTTCCTTCTGTCTCCCCCACCTTCCCCTCCCTTCCTCTACCTAACCCACCCCCCAGCCCTATCTAAACCCGCCCTAACTTTATTCCAGAAGTTACGCCTGGTCGAGACAGGCGAAACTCGCGCATGCGGGCCGGCTGCTGGCGCGCCATGATCCGGTCCGGGGGCGGGTTCGGAGGCCATGGCCAAACCCATGAAATGCTACAGGCCGGAACTGCACCCATGGCACCGCCCCCGGATCGCCCCTCGATGATGCGCCGCCACAACACACCCCCTGAGATGCCCGAGATAGGCTCGGCGCACGGTGGGGGGGGGGGGGGTGTTTGGAGTAGGTTTTCAGGGTTACACGTGTAACCCTTTGAAAATCTACCCCTAAGTCTATCCCATGTTACTGTTGCTAGTAATAGCAGAGGCTATTTTCTAAGTCAACTTAATTCATATCAGGTAATGGACTTTTCCTCCAAGAACTTATCCAATCCTTTTTTAAACACAGCTATACTAACTGCACTAACCACATCCTCTGGCAACAAATTCCAGAGTTTAATTGTGTGTTGAATGAAAAAGAACTTTCTCCGATTAGTTTTAAATGTGCCCCATGCTAACTTCATGGAAGTCTTTCTATTATCTGAAAGAGTAAATAACCGATCCACATCTAGTTGTTCTAGACCTCTCATGATCTTAAACACCTCTATCATATCCCCCTGCGCAGTCTCTTTTCCAAGCTGAAAAGTCCTAACCTCTTTAGTCTTTCCTCATAGGGGAGCTGTTCCATTCCCCTTATCATTTTGGTCGCCCTTCTCTGTACCTTCTCCATCGCAACTATATCTTTTTTGAGATGCGGAGACCAGAATTGTACACAGTATTCGAGGTGCGGTCTCACCATGGAGCGATACAGAGGCATTATGACATTTTCCGTTTTATTCACCATTCCCTTTCTAATAATTCCCAACATTCTGTTTGCTTTTTTGACTGCGCAGCACACTGAGCCGACGATTTCAATGTGTTATCCACTATGACACCTAGATCTCTTTCTTGGGTAGTAGCACCTAATATGGAACCCAACATTGTGCAACTATAGCCTGGGTTATTTTCCCTATATGCATCACCTTGCACTTATCCACATTAAATTTCATCTGCCATTTGGATGCCCATTTTTCCAGTCTCACAAGGTCTTCCTGCAATTTATCACAATCTGCTTGTGATTTAACTACTCTGAACAATTTTGTATCATCTGCAAATTTGATTACCTCACTCGTCGTATTTGTTTCCAGATCATTTATAAATATATTGAAAAGTAAGGGTCCCAATACAGATCCCTGAGGCACTCCACTGCCCACTCCCTTCCACTGAGAAAATTGCCCATTTAATCTTACTCTCTGTTTCCTGTCTTTTAGCCAGTTTGTAATCCACGAAAGGACATCACCACCTATCCCATGACTTTTTACTTTTCCTAGAAGCCTCTCATGAGGAACTTTGTCAAACGCCTTCTGAAAATCCAAGTATACTACATCTACCGGTTCACCTTTATCCACATGTTTATTAACTCCTTCAAAAAATTGAAGCAGATTTGTGAGGCAAGACTTGCCCTGGGTAAAGCCATGCTGACTTTGTTCCATTAAACCATGCCTTTCTATATGTTCTGTGATTTTGATATTTAGAACACTTTCCACTATTTTTCCTGGCACTCTAGTCAGGCTAACCAGTCAGTAGTTTCCTGGATCACCCCCTGGAGCCCTTTTTAAATATGGGTGTTACATTAGCTATTCTCCAGTCTTCAGGTACAATGGATGATTTTAATGATAGGTTACAAATTTTTACTAATGGGTCTGAAATTTCATTTTTGAGTTCCTTCAGAACCATGGGGTGTATACCATCCGGTCCAGGTGATTTATTACTCTTCAGTTTGTCAATCAGGCCACCAAGGCCACCAACAGAGAGCAGGATAAAGTTCAAAACACTCTATTTCGTCTTCAAGTGCATGAACGAACAGGCTGCAGAATAACTCTCACAATTCTTTCTTCCTTATGCCCATAAGAGGGAGCTCAGATCTTCCCAACTACCTCTACTTTCCACCCCACCTGTGGCCGTTGCTGGACTGTCCTGTACCTGAAGCCGGGCCTTTAGCTGTTACACACCAAAGATCTGGAACATTCTTCCATTATCCCTACACTTGGATCTCAGCTACCTCACCTTCTGGGAAAAAGTTAAAGCATGGCTTTTTAGCCAAGCTCACCCTATAAACTTCTATCCAGGAACCTACTTACCACAGAAATATTGCTATTTCCACAGCAACAACAAAGTAACCTATGAATCTGTCTTGAAATACATAGATGTTCAACCAATACTGTTTGTTAATCTAATACTATTGTAACCTAATTTAAATTTATTTTCTTAAAACTTTGTTTTTCAAATTTTACATTTCAAGTCACCTTGATGTGAAAAAAATTGTGAATAATTATACTGAAAAATCAAAGAAAGAAAATATTACAAGAAAAAAATAGTTTAATCTTCTCTTTAGACCTCAAGAAGGGGGAGCTTTAAACAGGAAACAGAGGAAATTTTCTACCATAAGATAATATTAAAGAGAACCCTGTTTTATCTATTGGGAACTGGTTCCCAAAATAGACTGAGGAGTAGATTTCTGTTTGAAGAAAGCCATCCATTTGTTCTGGTTCAAAAAAGACAAATCTACCATCAGCAAACTTAAGTGCCTACAAGGAAATTTTAAAATTTTAGAAACCTCTGAAAATAGAGATATTTTCTGACCTAAAAATAAACAATTTCTGTCAAAAAAATAATTTAACAATCCAAATCATATCTGGTTCTAGTTACATATGTTACCAACAAAGTAGCTCTACCTGTAATTTCTTCTTGAGAATTTTATAAAAATTCTGTAAGATTTAATGTATCTGAGGGTCTATAAACCTGCCCTGAAAGACTTGATTCAGGGCCAGGCTCTCCTTGAGATGATAAATAAAATGCTTTAGTTATTGGAGAAAGTTTAAGGCATTACAAATAGTACTTTTTTAACAAATCCAGAGGAGAAATGTAAAAGGACTTGGCAAAATAAAAAACATGATTTTAATCACCTCACATAATTTGCCATATTCTCTAATCTTTTATATGTTACTAGTATCTCTGCACAGAGATAGATCTAATCATTTTTTACTCTGTGATTCACATTCTATCATTCTATCTCTGTGCTCCTTAAGCAAAAGAGAGTGAGAGACAACTTGGGATTGTAATTCAGTCAGTGAAGATAAAGACATTTCAAACTTAGCAGATGCTTCTCTAGTTTTATCACAGTCCAAACACTCTCCAAATTGCTCAAAATGGTTTTGAAGTGGTAGAGTAAGTAGCCTAGACACCATAATACTGGGAGAAATTCACCTCCAAGGGGTTAGTCACTCTAGGACTACCTCTTAATAAAAAAGACATCGCATCACGAGGGGTGGGGGTGGGGGGCTAAAACATCACCAGATGTAAGTTCCCCAACCTCAGCTTCTGTATGATAATCAACCCCAGCCTAGAGTCATGGGAATCAGGGCTAAGAGTGGAATGGAAAGAATCCTCAACCTCAGCGAGCCCCGAGACAGTACCTTGAATTGGTAGAAATTGAAAAGCATCAAGCATTGGCTGGGCATTATTGTTTGGGCAGTAGTGCCAGACGGCAATGCTCTTACTGGACCTTTCCATTTCTTGCCCATGCCATGATGGAAACTTGAAGAGGAATCAGCTGGAAAACCTTCTCTAGGGGCAGGCCCTTTTGCCATGAGACTTCGGCTGCTTGCCAACAGCTGCGCACCATAGGGCAAGATCTTTATGGGAGTACTCAGTCACCTACAGATGACATCAGCAGGGGCATCCTCTCACCTTCCCCACATAAAGGACAGGACCCACAAAACAAGACGGTAACCGGTCCAGGAAAGCCACGGAAATGGAAAAACAAAAACTAGACCAATGGCTTAGAATGGCAGCTGTTCCAGGGTTTATAAACTGCCAGTGTTGCAAGGTACGGCCTTTCTACACTCCCCCACTTTAAATTTACTGCAATCTACTTTAAGACGCTTCATGATAAAAGCGGAATATTGAATGTCATACTAATAGTGAAATATAATGGCAGATAAAGACCATATGGCCCATCTAGTTTACCCATCTGTCTAATTTATCAGGCCTTTATAATTCTCCAACACTCCCTCCGACATCTCCTGCATTTATCCCATGTTTCTTGTATTCAGATACTGATTTGGCCTCCACCATCTCCACTGGTAGACCATTCCATGCATCTACTACTTTCTCTGTAAAGAAATATTTCCTAACGTTAAATTTGCTGCTTGTAACTGGATAAACCGAGCTTTATGCTGTATGTATTGCTTATCTGCAGAGAACTGCTGAGTTAGTGTTTTATTCTCAGCCTTTAATAATTCATTTTCAGTGAGGTGGGGTCTCTTAAAGAGACAGACTCTTTAGTTTTAAGTCTCTGATCCGTCCCTCTCTTTCCGAGACCTGAAACCCAAAGTGAGTTAATTTCTTCTGGCACTTTCTTAACTCAATATCTTTACTCTCTGTATCTGCTAATTGCAGCCGTGCTTCTGTGAGTTGATTTTTCAGAGATAACATTTTGTTTCCTCTGTCCACTTGCTGGATTTTTATAGCCCTTTCTAAATCTCAAACCCATTCTGAAGGTTCCTCTGAATTTTCCTTCTCTCACTGTCTCCTACAATGCCAGAATTGTCTCTAGATATTTGGGTAACTTATCTAGATGGGATCTTCAGGAAGCCCTTCAGAGATCTGATTTCTTAAGGCTTGGACTTGGATTGGAGTTTGTTCTGACAATAATCTGCAATCTCCTTCCTGCAGTGAGCATTTTTCAACTGCACCCTCTATTTCTGTCCTTAGCTGGCTAAAGTCTTTTTCTAATACTTGAGTTATCTAAAATAAATGCAAATTATCATTTTGCAATAATTCTCTTAATAAATGCAAAATGGTGCCATATTCAGCCAAAAACTTAAGGGTTAATTTGGATTCACTAACCAAGAACCTCAGAGTACTAACATAAAAATTAGTGACTGTGCCTAATTGTAGGTCTGTGTCTTTTAAATTCTCAGGTACCCTAAAGATCTGGTGCTGTACATCCTCGTTATTATTAGAAACTTGTGTGAAGGAGTAGCCTAGTGGTTAGACAGTGGGCTACAACACAGGGAAACCAGCATTCAAAATCCACCATCGCTCCTTCTGACCTTGAGCAAGTCACTTTACCTTCCTCTGCCTCACATACAATCTTATGGGGGGATGGAGAAGGGTAGAGTGTAATTGGAGTGGACTGAGAGGGCTGGGATGTGTTGTACAAAAGTAGCAAAATTCTACCCTCCTTTGTGCGTGCACATGCGTGCTTATTTCAAAATCTACCCCTTAGATTGTAAACTCTGTGGGGATAGGGAAATACCTCTAGTGTATGAAATCCGGGCCTGCTGCATGCATTTTAGAAGGGGCCCAGCAGATTTTATCCTCTCACAAGAATGATGGGAGCTCAGCAGTTATAACCCAAGACCTCCTCACCATGCACACAGAAATGGATAATGATGGGGGCTCGGAGACATCCCCGTCCCCTCCCCCACCTGCTGGGGTCTTCTGTCTCTCACCACCTCCTCCCAGCAGCCAAGCATCAGTCCTCTCCTCTCTCCTAAATCTCTGCCCATGCAGAACAGAAAAGATTATACAGGGAGGGGGAATAAAGGTGGTGCTGGATGCAGGTTTGAGAGGATACAGGGGGGGGGGAATAAAGGTGGGGCTGGATGCAGGTTTGAGAGGATACAGGGAGGGGGAATAAAGGTGGTGCTGGATGCAGGTTTGAGAGGATACAGGGAGGGGAATAAAGGTGGTGCTGGATGCAGGTTTGAGAGGATACAGGGAGGGGGAATAAAGGTGGCGCTGGATGCAGGTTTGAGAGGATACAGGGAGGAGAATAAAGGTGGTGCTGGATGCAAGTTTGAGAGGATACAGGGAGGGGGAATAAAGGTGGTGCTGGATGCAGGTTTGAGAGGATACAGGGAGGGGAATAAAGGTGGTGCTGGATGCAGTTTGAGAGGATACAGGGAGGGGGAATAAAGGTGGAGCTGGATGCAGGTTTGAGAGGATACAGGGAGGGGAATAAAGGTGGAGCTGGATGCAGGTTTGAGAGGATACAGGGAGGGGGAATAAAGGTGGTGCTGGATGCAGGTTTGAGAGGATACAGGGAGGGGAATAAAGGTGGTGCTGGATGCAGGTTTGAGAGGATACAGGGAGAGGGAATAAAGGTGGTGCTGGATGCAGGTTTGAGAGGATACAGGGAGGGGGAATAAAGGTGGAGCTGGATGCAGGTTTGAGAGGATACAGGGAGGGGGAATAAAGGTGGTGCTGGATGCAGGTTTGAGAGGATACAGGGAGAGGGAATAAAGGTGGTGCTGGATGCAGGTTTGAGAGGATACAGGGAGGGGAATAAAGGTGGTGCTGGATGCAGGTTTGAGAGGATACAGGGAGGGGAATAAAGGTGGTGCTGGATGCAGGTTTGAGAGGATACAGGGAGGGGGAATAAAGGTGGTGCTGGATGCAGGTTTGAGAGGATACAGGGAGGGGAATAAAGGAGGTGCTGGATGCAGGTTTGAGAGGATACAAGGAGAGGAATAAAGGTGGTGCTGGATGCAGGTTTGAGAGGATACAGGGAGGGGAAAAAGGTGGTGCTGGATGCAGGTTTGAGAGGATACAGGGAGGGGGAATAAAGGTGGTGCTGGATGCAGGTTTGAGAGGATACAGGGAGGGGGAATAAAGGTGGTGCTGGATGCAGGTTTGAGAGGATTCAGGGAGGGGAATAAAGGTGGTGCTGGATGCAGGTTTGAGAGGATACAGGGAGGGGGAATAAAGGTGGTGCTGGATGCAGGTTTGAGAGGATACAGGGAGGGGAATAAAGGAGGTGCTGGATGCAGGTTTGAGAGGATACAGGGAGGGGAATAAAGGTGGTGCTGGATGCAGGTTTGAGAGGATACAGGGAGGGGAAAAAGGAGGTGCTGGATGCAGGTTTGAGAGGATACAGGGAGGGGGAATAAGGTGGTGCTGGATGCAGGTTTGAGAGGATACAGGGGGGGAATAAGGGTGGTGCTGGATGCAGGTTTGAGAGGATACAGGGAGGGGGAATAAAGGTGGTGCTGGATGCAGGTTTGAGAGGATACATGGAGGGGAAAAAAAGGTGGTGCTGGATGCAGGTTTGAGAGGATACAGGGAGGGGAATAAAGGAGGTGCTGGATGCAGGTTTGAGAGGATACAGGAGGGAATAAAGGGGGCTGGATGCAGGTTTGAGAGGATACAGGGAGGGGAATAAAGGTGGTGCTGGATGCAGGTTTGAGAGGATACAGGGAGGGGAATAAAGGTGGTGCTGGATGCAGGTTTGAGAGGATACAGGGAGGGGAAAAAAGGTGGTGCTGGATACCGGTTTGAGAGGATACAGGGAGGGGGAATAAAGGAGGTGCTGGATGCAGGTTTGAGAGGATACAGGGAGGGGGAATAAAGGAGGTGCTGGATACAGGTTTGAGAGGATACAGGGAGGGGGAATAAAGGAGGTGCTGGATGCAGGTTTGAGAGGATACAGGGAGGGGGAATAAAGGTGTGCTGGATGCAGGTTTGAGAGGATACAGGGAGGGGAATAAAGGTGGTGCTGGATGCAGGTTTGAGAGGATACAGGGAGGGGAATAAAGGTGGTGCTGGATACAGGTTTGAGAGGATACAGGGAGGGGGAATAAAGGAGGTGCTGGATACAGGTTTGAGAGGATACAGGGAGGGGAATAAAGGAGTGCTGGATGCAGGTTTGAGAGGATACAGGGAGGGGAATATAGGTGGTGCTGGATGCAGGTTTGAGAGGATACAGGGAGGGGAATAAAGGTGGTGCTGGATGCAGGTTTGAGAGGATACAGGGAGGGGGAATAAAGGTGGTGCTGGATGCAGGTTTGAGAGGATACAGGGAGGGGGAATAAAGGTGGCACAATACAGGTTTGAGAGGATACAGGGCGAGGGAATAAATGTGGTGCTGATGCAGGTTTGAGAGGATACAGGGAGGGGAATAAAGGTGGCACATACAGGTTTGAGAGGATACAGGGAGGTGAATAAGGTGGCGCTGGATGCAGGTTTGAGAGGATACAGGGAGGGGTAATAAAGGTGGCGCTGGATGCAGGTTTGAGAGGATACAGGGAGGGGAATAAAGGTGGTGCTGGATGCAGGTTTGAGAGGATACAGGGAGGGGGAATAAAGGTGGTGCTGGATGCAGGTTTGAGAGGATACAGGGAGGGGAATAAAGGTGGTGCTGGATGCAGGTTTGAGAGGATACAGGGAGGGGAATAAAGGTGGTGCTGGATGCAGGTTTGAGAGGATACAGGGAGGGGAATAAAGGTGGTGCTGGATGCAGGTTTGAGAGGATACAGGGAGGGGGAATAAAGGTGGTGCTGGATGCAGGTTTGAGAGGATACAGGGAGGGGAATAAAGGTGGTGCTGGATGCAGTTTTAGAGGATACAGGGAGGGGGAATAAAGGTGGTGCTGGATGCAGGTTTGAGAGGATACAGGGAGGGGGAATAAAGGTGGTGCTGGATGCAGGTTTGAGAGGATACAGGGAGGGGAATAAGGTGGTGCTGGATGCAGTTTTAAGAGGAATCAGGGAGGGGGAATAAAGGTGGTGCTGGATGCAGATTTGGGAGGATACAGGGAGGGGAGTAAAGGTGGCGCTGGATGCAGGTTTGAGAAGTTACCATCATATGCCCCTGAGAAAAGCCCTGATGCTTGGCATGAAACACAATGTAATATGTAGAGTACATGTAGGAGACTGTAACACTGATGGAAAAGGGACAGTGAGGTATGAATAATGAATGCAGAGAAAGCAGGGTTACAGACTCGGGCCCCAGTCTCAGTCAGATTTCAGTGGCTCGATGTGTATTCATCTTGTCCTGGGAGATCATAGGGGAGATAGATAAATGCTCAGAGCCCTTTCACAGTTACTCTTGACACAGAGCTCTCTACTGAAACTCTTATAAGTCAGGGGTCCTTTTTATGAGATCCTCAGTGAGATTCAGATGATTTCCATTTCTGGGTCACTGCCTCAATATTCCTGTTGCTTATCTGTAATAAAATAGCTCTGGTCTCACATTTTCTAAATGTACCCATGCAACTCGGAAAAGTATCCTGGTTGGAGATTTTGGATTTACACACAAACTTTTCGATTTTAAAAAGCTTGCATGTAAATCCATATGTACATGTTACTCTCTCCTTGGAGCAGGTGTAGGTTTGAGCAATGTAACCTGTGCCTGTGCTTAGTCAATAACCCATGGAGTTAGGAGCAAGAAAACAAGAGATCAAGTATTTTCACAGCGGCTGAATATCTACCCCCATGTTCTTTGCAACACCTTGGGGTAGATTTTATAAATGTACGCGCGGGCGAACACGTAGCCGTGCGTATCTTATAAAATCCGGGGTCGGCGCGTGCAAGGGAGTGCATATTTGTGCAATCTGCGCGCGCCGAGCCCAGCGCGTGCTGCCTGTTCCCTCCGAGGCCGCTCCGAAATCGGAGCGGCCTCGGAGGGAACTTTCCTTCCGCCTCCCCTCACCTTCCCCTCCCTTCCCCTACCTAACCCACCCTCCCCCGAAACGCCACGTCACTCGCGGCACGCCCCGACACGCCCCTTCATGCAAGCCCTGGGAGTTACGCGCGTCCCGGGGGTTGCGCACTGCCGAGCCTATGCAAAATAGGCTCGGCGCGCGCAGCGGGGGTTTGGGATAGGTTTTCAGGGGGTACGCGCGTGTCCCTTTGAAAATCTACCCCTCATGTACCGGGACAGCTTTATTTTGGTTGAGAGGCTGGATACATTTTAATAAGTTTTGGTTTTTCTCTGATGGTGAGACTTCTGTTTTGAAGGATACTCCGGGGTTCTCATAAGCATGGGGGTAACCTGCCCGGAGCGGCAGTTACTACCCTTAACAGAAAGCATGGGATTACTACCCTTAACCAATAAGTCTTGATGCTTCCGATGCAGCTGCAATATTGCTCTCAGCTTCAGCTGTGGGAGGAATGGGAATTGTATTCCAATGATAACCAACACAGGCCCTCACGTTTTCGGTCTGGGGTACTGATATGCAGACATAAGGAAAAAGCACAGGACTGCTTCTCAGGCAAGTCCTTAAGCAAAGCACATCAAGCAGACAAGGCTGAATTTTCTAGGCTCATCAACCATAAAAAATGTTGCTAGCAATACATTTTTATGGGTTATCATAAGGCTTGGGGAGACTACATAGACCAACAGTTACTACCCTTAGAGAAATATGGGGGTAACCTACACAGCCTGGCTGTGTAGGTTACCCCCATAAGAAGCTTGCTGGGCACCCTGGATGGACCATCTGTTCTTTTTCTTGCCCTCATTACTGTGTTACTGTGATACAGCCTCTGTCATCTTTTGCATGAATGCAGGATATGTCACATCTTGAGTGGGCAGATTACTTCTTACAGACTCTGCTGATGGAACATTTCTCATTGCTTTAAGCAATCGAGCCCTGGGCTATTTTATGAGAGCTTTCTACCTGTATAAACCCTAGAAACCAGGGGAAAGGGGAAAGACTGAATTACTTGAGCCCTCAAATCACCCATTTTGCTGCTGGGAAAAGAGCAACAAATTAGAAGACACAGGAATGTCAATGCTTTGCTTTAGATTTATTGAAGAAGCGATACAAGGGAGAGCAGAATCATGAGAAGTCTCTGGAGGAGAAGATGCTTCGTGTGCCAGCAGAAATGGAAGAAGATCCCTTGTACTGAGCAGGAGGGAGCAGAGAGGATTCAGCCGTCAGCCATCACTTTGCAGATCCATCGGCTGATATTCAGGTAGGGACCAGGATTCACTAAAAGAGAGAGTAAGAGCAATAAATACAGAGCAGGGTCAGCCTGAGACAGAAAAATACAAAATCTTCTGACGGGATCAGTGAGAGTGGATCTCTATTAATGAGGGGGATGATCCAAGGGCACCATGGGGAGAAGCTAACTCGCTGCTCGTTTCCTCTGGTTGCACTATGGGAGAGTCCTGATTACTTATTGGCTCTGGCTGCACTGCAGAAGCTTTCTGATTGGCTGCTTACTGGCTTTGACTGTACCTGGTTATTACATTTTATTGCACTGCTTTGATACTTTCTAAATTTCTATGCTCACTTTCATCCACACAATATTTCTCTAATGAACTCCGGTCCCATTCCTGCTCTCTGATTAATAAAACAGAAATCCTAGAGGACTCCAGGTGTAAGGATGGAGGCTGCAGGTATTTGCTGGAGTAAGAGTCACGTTTGCTCCCCTCCCACAATCTTTCCCCACAGGAAACAGCTCTCACGCCCTCCACAGTGATCTCAGAACCAGGCTGTCTTAGAGCAGGATCGGGTCTCCTCCCAGAACCTCCAGTTTAATGCACACAGTGACGGCGTTGAACCCCAGGACTCCCCCAAAGCTGCATAATGTTGGGGGGAGGAGGATGAATTGGGGTTCATGGAAGCAGAATTGCCACATTCTGCCAATGTTGTGGTAAAATTCAGGTGAAGATTATTTCAGAGGCCAGCGATGGGGAGAGGGTTGAGAGATCAGTAAAGACAATGTGGGTGAGGAGAAGGAGGGGAGATGGGGAGCAGGTGTTGGATGAGGAAGAATCTCACTGAGCAGACTGGGGGAGCAATTGGTCTTTATCTGCAGTCATTTACTATTTCAGCACCGGGGCATTCGTACAAACTCTTAATATTAGTAAGAGCAGGAAGGTGGTTTTACCAGCAGTTAGTGATGACCTTTGCGAACCTACAGGAGAGAACAGAAACAGAGGTTACAAAGAGGACGTTTCTGAGGCAGTAACACAAATTTATACCTAGCAAGAGTTAATTTGAATAATCAGGATTACCTTAGCAGGCACAGTGGTAGCAGCAGCACCCTAAAGGAAAGAATGAAAGCAGTGAGATTAGGGAGAGGATCTCCTGGGAAGGTCACTTTATAGGGGAGACAGCAGAGTTAGAACTGAAGTCCATGTCACAGTGATCAGATGCTAAAACCACCAGGACCAGCAGCAGAGGCTCCCTCCTACTCCTGGTTCTCCCGTCCTCATCCCATTGGGTTCTAAGCCCCATGCGGTTTCAGCATTATATCTCAGGATGTGAAAGATTAGCAGAGGAAATCTCCAGCACATTTACCTTTACTGTATGAGCATAGCATGGTGTTCATGCTTGGCAGAGCTTTCTTTCCAGATAAAAAGGTGCTGAGAGTTACAGGCATTGCGGATGGGATAGGAAGGGGCAACATCCAGGATCCAGATTTATTTACTTTTATTTATTTTAAAAATCCTATTGCCCACTATTTTCATTTTGCTCAGGGCAGAGTACGGTGTTAACCCACATAATCACTTAATTCTAACAAAATAACATAAAACCAAAAATAAAAACATAAAACCATTACTTCCAGATGCTTCCATAAAATATAAAGCCTTCACCTGTTTCCAAAACTTTTATTTCCTTCTCTCATGCAGTGCCACAGGCAATGCCTTCCAAAGAACTGCTGCAAAGTATGAAAAAGCACGAGAGCGCATTATCTGCAATTTATAATCCCGTGTGGAAGGGAAGATCAGCAAATGATCACCTGAGGATCTTAACTCATGCTGCGGAGTTTATATCTGTAGCTCACTGACCAAGGACAAGGGCACTCACTATAAAAATGTTTTGTACCAAAAGAACAATTTTACATCTACTCCTCATTCCAATGGAGAGGCAATGAGAACCAGCATTACAGGGGAGATATGATCTGTACATACAGAGCCAGAGAGCATACGACCCCCACGCGCTGTATCAGTGGCAAAGCTTTGAGATCCCTGCAAATGAGCACTGAGCCTTTGTAGTTTCAGCATTGCAAATTACACCGGTCCTTTGAAAACCGACACATCTTGTACAGGGAAAAGAGAACAAGCAGGACTGCTACAGATCACTACACAGAGAACGGCACTCAGAGAAAACCTTTTCTTATTTACACAGAGAGAACATGGTTAGACCCTGATCACACAACAGAAAAGTGAGCACAAATTATTAATAGAAATTCACAGACAAAACTGAACTGGAAACCCAAGAAACCAGAATCTGCATGCAGTGCAGCACTGAGAAATGGAACAGAAATGCATTTCCTCCTGAACAACCCAAAATACAAGAGACCAGAGAGGCTGCATAGTCCACATTTCCAAAGCTGACATTCGAATCGGTAAAACCTGCAGATTTTGGCCCCACACAAACCCCTGTCCTCTCTCCTGTACTTTTGTATATCATCCAGTTAACCCCCTCCCCTGTTCATTGTAATTTCCTTTCTCAGTTATTTGTAAACCGACATGATGTGTCCTACGAATGCCGGTATAAAAAAGTTTTTAAATAAATAAATAAAGAAAGAAAGAAAGAAAGAAAGAATGACGGGGGCTTAGCAGTTACATTAAGACCCCTTGTAGGTTAACCAAAATAAAGTCTTCATACCAGTAGCCCAAAGAAAGATATTTTATTAGATAAAGTATAAATATCCCAGGAATGCAAAGCAATTCAGAAGCAGTCTTGGAGGGCATTGTTTACACAATAAATGATTTCCATTTACCACACAAATGAGCTAGTTTGTTTCTTTGCATAACATTCTCCTAATTGGTTGACATTAAAACAACATCCTCTTAATAAGTTTGCAAGATAATTTTCTCTTGTATATATTAATGAAGCTGGGATTCTTGTAAGTCATGTGATTTCCTGGAAATTGAGTCTAGATGGCAGGAAGCAACTTAAGGCTGAACTCAACACACTTTTTGACCTTAACCTACATTCTAACATTTCAGCATATTCTCTCATGTTAGCAACCTTAAATTAGTTTTTACAAGCCTGATCAGTGTGATTTTCACAGTGGACTGATGATTGCTTCATAGAAAAACCTTTTCAGAGCACCCTAATCCCCAAACCTTATATAGAGAAACGGTCGGATAATGATGAGGGCTAAGTGGCCCCAACATAAGTCTTCCTGTTGATATACACACACAAGAATAATGATGGGGCTTAGCAGTCCTTATCCCTCTCCCTAATTTTCTCACTTCCCTACCTCTCCTCAGTCTCTCACCTGCCTCCTGCTGAATCCCACTCTCTTTTCTTTCCAAAGGAATCCAGCATCAATCCTCCCCTTTCCCCCACTTCTCTGCCCATACAGAAGAAGAGAGGGTACAGGGAGGGAGAGATGAAGGTGGCATAGAATGCATGTTTGAGAAGGAACCTCCAGGGCAACTCAAGCAGATGGTGAAAAGGTGCAGGTACTCAGTACCAGAACAAACCCTGAAAAAAGTTCTCATGATTGGAAGTTGCATTGCTATTTATTTTAATTTAGAATTTCATTATCTATGTACTTGTGTAATCTGCCCTAGATAAATTGTATATTGGAAGCTGCGCATTGTAAATATTGTTAAAGAATAAATAATGTGTACATCTAGTACATAAGAATATATGACTTGTCATACTGGGTCAGATCAAACGCCCATCAAGCCCAGTATCATGTTTCCAAAAGTTTACAAGCAGGTCATAGGAGCCAGGCAGGATCCCAAGGGATAGATAGATTCCAACCTGATCATCCCAAGAATAAGCAGTGGATATCTGCAACTCCACCTTAATAAGGATTAATGGACTTTTCCTCCAGGAACTTGTCCAAATCCTTTTCTAAACGCAGCTACACTAATAGGTTTCACCACATCCTCTGGCAATGAATTTCAGAGCTTAATATAGCATTGAGTAAAAATAATATTTTCCATATTAGTGTAGGGTGATATCTCCTGTTTACCAATGATGCACCAGTTATGAATTATAATAGCCATGCACAGAATAAATTCTCACAGGCCCTCAATCTGCTATAGCAGGAGAAGGACTTTTACCCAGTTGTTCCAATCAGTGTTGGAAGTCTTATCCGATGTTTCTATTTGTAGTTCCTGTGCAAATAAAGAAACCTTACAGAAGAGACACTTAAGATCCTAAGCAGATGGCAGGGACATTCAAGAAAAGAGCAGCCTGAGACAATGCTGACGCTCTGACACAGCTTGGTGTGACTTTGTGACAGTTTCTTCCCCAAAGAAACCTGGAGGGGAAGGGACCTGCCAACGTGGCAGGACCCCCCCCTGAAATAACGGGGGAGAAAAAGACCTGCAATGCGGCAAGAGACCCTCCACCCCCCACAAGGGTTTGCATGAGCTCATGCACATTTATCAGCGAAGAAGCAAAAAAAAGAGTCCAGTTCTGGAAAGGGTCCAGTTTTGGAAGAGGTTCAGTTCCATAAAGAAAAGAGGTTTGGTTCCAGAAAAGAAACAAGAAAGGAAGCTGGAAAAGAGGCCTGAAAGAAGAAGAACCTCCTGCAGAGCAACCCAAAAGCCTAAAGGGAGCAGGCCCGGACCCCCGGAGGAGCCCAAATCCTGAATGCAAACCCTGGGAGAAATCCCTGAGCGCGAGAACCTGTGCTGAGGCGTCCCTGGAAGTGAAAGGAAGGTCCAAAGCTGGCCAGATCTCCCTGCCATCCCAGAGGGGTGAGAACCAGCCCTGCCAGCCAAGCTTAGAAAGAGAACCTCTCCCCTGCCCTCGCTCGCCAGCACTCCAGCCAGAACCTGCTTCAGAGGTGAACACTAAGAGGAATCACCTGAACGTTGGAATCAGGAGTAAGTAAGTTAGCCACAGTTATTTATATCAAAGCAGGCTAAGGTCTATGGCAGGTTTTGTTAGTAGCCAGGATGTTACAGATAGGAATTATTGTTATTTTCTAAATGCTATGTCCTGCCAATTATGATAAATAAAAGTACTATTTCTGAGGAGAACCCACACTATCTTTTACCTGACTTGTGATCACAAGGAAGGTGGGAGGGGCAGCTGGCAGTGTCTTGTAACAGACAGATCCCTGCACCCGCCTACACACTGGAGCCTCCCCGAGACAGGATAAACAGTCTGCTGCTTCCCTGAGACAGGATATTTATTTATTTTATATTCTGCTTTTTGCACTTTTTTTCAGCACTTCAAAGTGGATTACATTCAGGTCCTGTAGGTATTTCCCTATCCCTAGAGGCCTTATAATCGAAGTTTGTACCTGAGGCAATGGAGGGTAAAGTGACTTGCCCAAGGTCACAAGGAGCGACAGTGAGACTCGAACGCTGGTCTCCAGGTTCATAGCCCACTGCTCTAACCACTAGTTTTCTATGGGCTTCCACATTTTTCTTGCCTTGTCAGTGGCTTTCTGAATGATGTGATTAGTCTGTTCCCATAGTTCATGCAATTCCTGGGTGGAGAGAAAAACCACTGGAGAAGGCACTATCACGGCTATTGGCAGCGGGGGCAAAGGTTGTTTTGCATAGACCTTTGGAAAGGTGAAGATCTGGTGGCTACATTGAAATGGGTGATATGGGAGAACCTAGTCAGGGAAACAGAGTGGCCCAGTGTTCTGGCACTCGCTGACATGGGAGCGGAGGAAGGCCTTGAGTGTATAATTGGTGCATTCTGCTTGTCCATTCCATGAATTCGAAAAATGTGCTGTATAAATAGTCGAGCCAATTCTGGGGCCAAAGGCAAACCATGGAGTGGAATAAAATGGGCCATTCTGGAAAATCCATCCACAACAACCCAAATGACCATGTTCCCGTCAGACGGGAAGATACATAATGAAGTCTTAGCTATGTGGGTCCCTGGTTTATCAGGAATAGGCAAAGGTTGGAACAACCCACAAAGTCGATTTCGGGGACTTTTATTTGCCGCACAGGTGGGACAGGATTCAACATACCTCTTGGTATCTAGTCTCCACTGGGGCCACCAATAATGATAAGAAAACAAGATCTCTCATCCAGCCATTTCAGGGTGTCTTGCTAAATGAAAGTCATGAGCCCAATAAAGAACCTTCTGCCTCAGTCACCTGGGTACCATTGTCTTCCCCAAAATACCGTGAAGGTAGCGGTGAACAAGATTTGAGCCAGATCAATAATATAGCGAGTTGGATCAGGAGTGTCATCGGGAAGAAAACTTCTAGATAAGGCATCTGCTCGCTGATTCTTTTCAGAAGTTCAAAAGCATAAATTAAAATTGAATTGACTGAAAAACAGCGCCCAGCAGGCCTGTCGTGGATTTAGATGTTGAGCTTGTGAAAGATACCCCAGGTTCCTATGATCTATATACATTGTAACTGTATATTTGGCTCCCTCTAATAGATGATACCAATCCTCAAGAGTGGACTTTACTGTTAGGAATTCTCGATCTCCGATGGCATAATTTTTCTCTGCTGGAGAAAGTTTTCTAGAAAAATAAGTGCAGGTAAGTATCTTCCCTGATTCTGAAGGTTGCAGAAGAATTGCCCCTACTCCTAGTGCTGAGGCATCGACCTCCATGATGAAAGGTTTAGTAGGGTCCAGTAGTTGAAGACAAGGGTCTTTGATGAATTCTTCTTTTAAACACTGAAGGTATGGACAGCCTCGGAAGACCACTTCTGAATCTCTGCCCCTTTCCTTGTCATGGCAATAAACTGACGATGGTAATTGGAAAAACCCAAAAAACGTTGTAGGGCCTTGAGGCCTTTGGGTTGAGGACAGTCTACAATGGCCTTGAGTTTCCCTGGATACATACGTAGGCCAGTCCGAGAGACAATATAGCCTAGGAAGGGTAGCTCTTCTTTGTGGAACAAGCATTTTCCTAGTTTAGCAAATAACCGGTTCTCTTGAAGATACTGGAGAACTTGTCGAACATGAATCTGGTGTTAATCTTTAGTTCTGGAAAAATAAGGATGTCGTCCAGGTAAACAAGAACATGAGAATACAAGAGGCTTAAAATACAGCTGAGGCATTACAGAGTCCAAAAGGCAATACTGTTGCAAACCGTCGCTGCTTGACGCCCTCACTCCGCCCTCTTTACCTCTGTGGCGACCCCCATAGGGTCTGATGGACGGTTAACTGCCGCGGCATCTCCTGGCCGTCTCTCTCCGGCGTCCCGGACAGGCTCGACACTGCGGATCCACCATGTTGCCTGATGACGTAGGGCGCGCTCTCCGATTGATGTACCAGCAAGGGCGCGAACCTCGGGGGTGTCCCCCTGAGATGACGTCATCCACTTCCAATATAAAAGGTCTCAGTATTTGCTAATGAATCGAGTTAGTAAGGAGAAAGTCTTCGCTTCAAGCGAGGATGACTTAGGACTCATTTGTCTCTCTATACTAGGTAGCTCCCACAGTTTATTCTCCCAGCAATGCTAGAGGGCCGGCAGTATGGGATACCCTGGGACTGGGGCCCAGGGACACGGGATATGTGAGGGACCTGATAGAGAAGTGGGGGTAAATAGTGGGGCATTTTCATCATAGCATAAAGGATGGGCGGCTTCCCTGTGAGAAGCAGGAAGAATTTCAGATGCCTCATAATTGGCTCATTCAAGATGTTGGCACTTGCTGGAATTCCTCCTTTCTGATGCTTCAGAGGTCACTGGAGCTGCAGACATTACTTTAGGACCTGTGTCTGGGAATGGAGATGGGTGTGGATTGTCCCCTGGATCCTCATGATTGGGCAGAGATGAGGGAGATGATGTAAGTCCAGAAGGCCTTCAAGGATGCCCTGGAGGATCTGAGCTCCATCAATGCCACCCTAGGTGGGGTCATCCCCATAGTAAATGTTCTGGATGAGAAGTCAGAGGGTTTCTGTGAGAAAGAGGCATTGAAAGCAGAGATTTTACAGTTTGAGGACTCCTTGCCTCAGCAGGAACAAGAGAGAGAGAGGGAGACCTCTGACAGCAGACAGTACTTACACGCTTGCCAATGGTGTGAAGAAAAAGAATTGTTTAAGATAAGTTTGATCAGCTAGCTAAGGATGCATTCAGACGTTAGTCCTCAGGGTGCTCCCACTGACCCCACATCATGTGACTATAAAACATCTGTGAGAACAGGAGAAGGAGACAACAGATGCCCAGGCTTGTGGTAAAAGAATTAGGGTCACAAGGGAAAGCAAGTTGTTTCTCAATCTGAAGTACTCTGTAGAAGTGAGGAGAGCGTGCGTCTCTTGAAGCAGGCTCTCAGATGTGCAAAAAAACAGGGTCAATATGGAAAGTCATGTTTATAAAGGGAGAGGGATAGACAGAGGGAGAGAATTCTAAACGTCTAGGGGTAAAAGAGCCCTGCAGCTTTCCTGGACCCTTTTAAAGAGCAGCAAAGCAAAATATTATACTGTATTATAATTATATGGTTTTTGCCCTTATTATCTCTGCACCGTTACGTTCTGAATCTTAACTGAGCAAATAATAATAAAGCACTGCTATACCTGGAGTCTACAGTGCCCTGCCTCAGGGTGTGAGTATGGTGTGTTGTGTTTCAGTGCAGCCAGTCCTGTCAGGGAAGTGCCTGCAGGATACTGGTCTTGTGCCCTGGGTACTGGGTCTCACCAGGGCTGGCTTGCCTGGGGGATACTGACCTTGTGTCTAACCACACACAGTGAACCTGTACCAGGGGCTCACAGGATGTCACTTAAATAAAGGAGATACTGGTGGGTAGGGGGTGTGAACAGGAGCACTAGAAGCAGAGACACAGTGGGTGTATAGTGCAGGAAAGAGTGGCCACTACAGAGAGTAGTGTGAGCATGAGTGCACCCTCTCAGTTACCACTTCATCTCCCACTTCAATGTGCCACAGCCTCGCTGCCCTCACAGGACATCTCTCTTGATGCCGGCCATAGCTAGAACAGCTGCAGCTGTAAATGGCTGTAAATAATTATCCCAAGTCTCAGTTTCTGTAAACAGAGGTGGGATTCACACACAGAGCTTTTGATATGTGCAATGTTAAGTGTGTGCCAGTCAATAACCCCAGGAGCAGCCAGGAGGAACTGAAGCAGAAATCAATCAAGTATTTTCAATGTGAACCTATGCATGTTACCCCCTAATGTATCTGTAGAGTTAAAAGGATCCAAACCAGAGATCAGTGAATACAAACACATAAACTCATTATTAAAACACAACAGCTATTGAAACTATTGTCAAATAGTAAATTGCTCTTACCAAGAATGATATCAAGTCTTCATAAAAAGGTCTCTGAAAGAAATAGAAATGGAAATGATTAAATGCACAACTTGAAGAAGCCCTGACTCCAATTGGCCGGATTTAATGTCCATCATTGCAGGGTCCCAGAAGGAGCCCGGGTGCGTGGTCTCAGCCAAGGACTGCCCCTGCAATGATCACACAAGGGGGGGGATTATAAAACAGAATAAAATCCTGGGGTAATTGTAAATGAGGGCTCATGGCATCAGGAGTCCCTCCCTGCTTCCAACTGAGCGGGAGACCCAATGGAGCAGGAGGAAACTGCAGGGTAAGAGAAAAATGTACATCTCAGAGTTCCCCCCAAATTACCAAACCAGGATATAGCAGGATAAATATAAAACTAATACCCAAACACACACAGACTTTATCATCTCTGAATCATTCCAGGCCTGAATTCTGAGGGCAATTTCAAATGATTTTACTGAACCTTTAGCTGGGTAAAAGTGGGGGCTGACATTTGCCCTCCCCCTCTGTGGGTAAGAGAAGCTGCATCCTACATAAGAACAAAAGAACATAAAAAGTTGCCATACTGGTCAGACCAAGGTCCGTCAAGCTCAGCAACCTGTTTCCAACAGTGGCCAATCCAAGTCACAAGTACCTGGCAAGGACCCAAACACTGAATAAATCCCAAGCTACTAAACCTTATTGATTAATAGCAGTTTATAGACTTCTCCGCTAGAAATTTATCCAAACCTTTTTTAAACCCAGTTTCACTAACTGCTGTAACCACATCCACTGGCAATGAATTCCAGAGCTTAACTATGCGCTGAGTGGAAAAACATTTTCTATGATTTGTTTTAAAAGAGCTACTTCCTAACTTCATGGAGTGCTCCCTGGTCCTTCTATTATCTGAGAGAGTAAATAACTGATTAAATTTAACTTTCATGATTTAGCAAATCTCTACCATATCCCCCCTCAGCCTTCTCTTCTCCAAGCTGAACAGCCCTAACCTCTTCAGCCTTTCCTCATAGGGGAGCCGTTCCTTGCCTTTTATCATTTTGGTCGCCCTTCTCTGCACTTTCTGCAGTGCAACTATACCTTTTTTGAGAAGGGGCAAACAGAATTGCACACAGTATTCCGGCTGTGGTCTCATCTCTGTTTAGTATCTTGTCCACTATGATTACTAGCCCATAATTGCTCTCCTTTAATTGAAGATTTCTTTACTGTTCTCCCTTAGCCGGAAAAGATTATTATCCTAGGTGATTTCAGCTGCACCTTGATTTAATCCATTTCTCTAATTCCACTGAACATTTCTTAAGTGCCATGAATGCCCTTGACTGGCATCAATTTATTTCTGCTCCTACTCATAAGCCTGGACACACCCTAGACTTGCTCTTTCTAAATCCTTCATTTTTCCCTGCTCAGATCACTACTTAATCAACACCGCCATTAGATTTAATCATTCCCAACTTAACTCAACTCCCCCACTTGCTCCTATTCACAAAGGGCCAGATTTTATAACAAGCGCGCGGGCGTAGATTTGTTCACGCAACCCGGCGCGAACAAATCTACGCCCTATTTTATAACACGCGCACGCTGCCGCGCGCGTGTTATAAAATCCAGGGTCGGCGCACACAGGGGGGTGCACCGACCCTGGATTTTATAACAAGCGCGCGGGTGTAGATTTGTTACGCAACCCGGCGCGAACAAATCTACGCCCTATTTTATAACACGCGCACGCTGCCGCGCGCATGTTATAAAATCCAGGGTCGGTGCACGCAGGGGGGTGCACAATTGTGCAAGCTGCGCGCGCCGAGCTTGCACAATTGTGCACCCCCCTGCCCTAACTAACCCCCCCCTGACCTTTATTGAAGAAGTTTCGCCTGCCTCCGGGCAGGCGTAACTTGCGCGCGCTGGCTCTCCATCCCCTGGCCCGGTGGCTGTTCCGGAGGCCTCGGTCCCGCCCCCCCGAACGCCCCCGGACCTGCGCCCCGCCCCCGCCCCCACCCCAGAATGCCCATTTTTTCAAGCCCCGGGACTTACGTGCATCCCAGGGCTTGCGTGCGCCGCTGAGCCTATGCAAGATAGGTTCGGCGCGCGCAGCAGGAGGCAGGAGTAGGTTCTCGGGGTTGTGCACGTATCTTATGCACGCACCCCTTTGAAAATCTCCCCCAAAGGAAACCATGCGGAACCATCTGCCTTTATATAAACATTACTCCCTTTAATTTCTTCTAGACCTGCTGCCTTTTATTCAATCATTGGTCATAAAACCCTCAGTCCTACCTATACATTTTTATTGATGCAAAATATTATAGATGTTTTTTAAAAAGGATTTATGTTAGCACTCTTTCCATTTCATTGATTTTATACAAATGATTCTATTCATTTGCCGCTGACTTTGGCCAAACATTTCGCCAGCAAAGACAAAAATATTGCATCAATGCTGGTGATTTAAGGTCTTTTCTTCTGTTTCCCATGGACATTTAATCTGGCAGTCAGCAATTGAATGAATGTTAAACATCTCGTGAAAGTAATTGTTTTGTTCAAGTCTTCATACTTACTTTCACTGGGACCTGTTTGTTTGGAATTTTCCTTTAATTTCTGACGTACCTGATACTGATCCTCAAGAAATGGTGAACACATGGGATTCTGCTTTACTTAGCACTATTGACAAACTCGCTCCCATTCGAACATTAACCAGTAACAGAACCCGCTACGCACCCTGGTATACTCGTGACTTAGCTTTGCATTAAAAAAATTCCATCAGTCAGAAAGTGTTTGAAAAAAACACAAAACTGCTAGGAATCTGAATCTTTTTAACAATCAACTCTCATCATATGAATCTGCCCAAAAAGCTCACTTTTCAAGACACATTCAACATGCTAACAAAAATCCTAAAGTCCTGTTTAACACTGTTAAATCTATTACACCACATCATAATCATAACTGAAAATATCCCGATGCCAGCTCTTCATATGAGCTTATGCGTCTCATTTGGAAAATTCTTTCACTCAAAAATTCAAAATTTAGTTGACACATTTCCTACCACATTGCTGATGCTTCCAACCATCTCCCGTGTCAGTGCTTTGGACACATTTGAAACTGTCGCTAGCACATAAATCTAACAAATAATCACCAAAATGAAATCTTATATGCAGACCTCTCTCACCATATTCCACTGTTCTTCTCAAACTCTTCATAGATAATAATATTATCCATTGCTAACATTGTTAACTCTTTCTTATCCTCTGGTAATCTCCTGGATTCTCTATAAATTGCTGTTAGCAGTCTATGGGTACACCATCAATCAAACTGATTGACAGATGAGGTAAGATTGACTGCAGCCAATCATCGTTCACTTCCATTATAAGCCCTACCCACTCCCCATAGAAGTCAATGAGGGCGTAGCCACCCCCTCCCACTTCCTACTGCCCTCAACCCTGCCCCTGCCCATGCTCCTCCCTCTCAATAGAAGTGAATGGAGAGGCCCCTCCAATGCCCCGCCACCAAACCATCCCCCCTATGATGTCACTGGTTGCCCTGCTCACACCCTGCCCCAAGCCACACCCCGTATGATGTCACGGGTATGACATTACTGGAAGTCCACCCCCTCAATACCCCCCAAAAACACACTCCCTAGAACATCATCAGAAAGGGTCCTGTCACTTTTTTAATGACTGTAAACTCGACGTCAACAATCAATTAGTTCAAATATTTCAAAAGATCAAATTTTTAAGAACCAAATCCCATTAAACAAGATACCACTGTTTGAACATTAAGTGCAAGTAGTTTATAGACCTTCATACCATCCTGCAGGCTTTTTGAGCATCTCTGCTCTTTGTTTAAGCCACTTATGGGATCATCTTTAATCATAGGTCTTTAATTCACCCGTGTTCAAATTTTCTTTTTCTTTTTATATTTTTTTTGGCAAATTTTCATTTAAATAAAATATGTTGTAAGCTATTTCAAAGTAAGATATTCGATTTCTCTTATCATTTCACTTTTAAAGTGATAAGTTCAAGGTACTTCCCTTATGATGGTGACAGAGTACAGTTCGATGTGATCACGTTTCGTGTCCAAAGCTGCCTCAGGAACTTCACCTAGATAGGATTTTAGACAGTGCTGGGGAGGAGCCGGCTGTCGTGGTACATGTGGGCACCAACGACATAGGAAAATGTGGGAGGGAAGTTCTGGAAACCAAAGTTAGGCTCTTAGGTAGAAAGCTTAAATCCAGAACCTCCAGGGTAGCATTCTCTGAAATGCTCCCTGTTCCACGCGCAGGTCACCAGAGGCAGGCAGAGCTCCGGAGTCTCAATGCGTGGATGAGACGATGGTGAAAGGAAGAGGGATTCAGTTTTGTTAGGAACTGGGGAACCTTTTGGGGAAGGGGGAATCTCTTCTGAAGGGATGGGCTCACCTTAACCAGGGTGGAACCAGACTGCTGGCGCTAACCTTTAAAAAGAAGATAGAGCAGCTTTTAAACTAGAACAAAGGGAAAACCGACAGTCGCTCAGCATGCATGCTTCGGAGAAAGGTATCTTCAAAGGATACTAATGATGCATTAGAATTAGGGCATCCCGACAGTGAGGATCCAATAATAAGAAAAGTAGTCAAAGTGCCTGTAACTAAAAACTCACCTGAGCTAACCAATTCTAACTTATCCCTATCAATTAAAAAGCAGAATGAAAATAGAAACAAAAAACAAACTTTGAAATGTTTGAATGCTAATGCCAGAAGTCTAAGAAGTAAGATGGGAGAATTAGAATGTATAGCAGTGAATGATGACATAGACTTAATTGGCATCTCAGAGACATGGTGGAAGGAGAATAACCAATGGGACAGTGCTATACCGGGGTACAAATTATATCGCAATGACAGAGAGGAGCACCCGAGAGGCGGTGTGGCGCTTTATGTCCGGGATGGCATAGAGTCCAACAGGATAAACATCCTGCATGAGTCTAAATGCAAAATTGAGTCTTTATGGGTGGAAATCCCTTGTGTGTTGGGGAAGACTATAGTGATAGGAGTATACTACCTTCCACCTGGTGAAGATGGTGAGACGGACAGTGAAATGCTAAGAGAAATTAGGGAAGCTAACCAAATTGGTAGTGCAGTAATAATGGGAGACTTCAATTACCCCAATATTGACTGGGTAAATGTATCATCGGGACATGCTAGAGATATAAAATTCCTGGATGGAATAAATGACATTTTTATGGAGCAATTGGTTCAGGAACCGAGAGAGGGAATTTTAGATCTAATTCTCAGTGGAGCACAGGATTTGGTGAGAGAGGTAACAGTGGTGGGGCCACTTATGTTCAAATTTGAATTAATGACTGGAAGAGGAACAGTATGCAAATCCACGGCTCTCGTGCTAAACTTTCAAAAGGGAAACTTTGATAAAATGAGAAAAATTGTTAGAAAAAAATTGAAAGGAGCAGCTACAAAAGTAAAAAATGTGCAAGAGGCGAGGTCATTGTTAAAAAATACAATTCTGGAAGCACAGTCCAGATGTATTCCACACATTTAAGAAAGGTGGAAAGAAGGCAAAACGATTACCGGCATGGTTAAAAGTGGAGGTGAAAGAAGCTATTTTAGCCAAAAGATCTTCATTCAAAAATTGGAAGAAGGCTCCAACAGAAGAAAATAGGATAATGCAGTGGTTCTCAACCCTGTCCTGGGGACCCCCCCAGTCAGTCGGGTTTTCAGGATATCCACAATGAATATGCATGAGAAAATTTGCATGTTGTGGAAGCAGTGCATGCAAATTTTCTCTCATGCATATTCATTGTGGATATCCTGAAAATCCGACTGGCTGGGGGGTCCCCAGGACAGGGTTGAGAACCACTGGAATAATGCATAAACGTTGGCAAGTTAAATGTAAGACATTGATAAGACAGGCTAAGAGAGAATTTGAAAAGAAGTTGGCTGTAGAGGCAAAAACTCACAATAAAAACTTTAAAAAATATATCCGAAGCAGAAAGCCTGTGAGGAAGTCAGTTGGAACGTTAGATGATCGAGGGGTTAAAGGGGCACTTAGAGAAGATAAGGCCATCGCGGAAAGATTAAATAATTTCTTTGCTTCGGTGTTTACTGAAGAGGATGTTGGGGAGGTACCCATACTGGAGAAGGCTTTCATGGGTAATGATTCAGATGGACTGAATCAAATCACGGTGAACCTAGAAAATGTGGCAGACCTGATTGACAAACTGAAGAGTAGTAAATCACCTGGACTGGATGGTATACACCCCAGAGTTCTGAAGGAACTAAAAAATGAAATTTAACACCTATTAGTAAAAATTTGTAACCTATAATTAAAATCATCCATTGTACCAGAAGACTGGAGGATAGCAAATGTAACCCCAATATTTAAAAAGGGCTCCAGGGGTGATCCGGGAAACTACAGACCAGTTAGCCTGACTTCAGTGGAAAGTGTTCTAAACATCAAAATCACAGAACATATAGAAAGACATGGTTTAATGGAACAAAGTCAGCATGGCTTTACCCAGGGCAAGTCTTGCCTCACAAATCTGCATCACTTTTTTGAAGGAGTTAATAAACATGTGGATAAAGTTGAACCGGTAGATATAGTATACTTGGATTTTTAGAAGGCGTTTGACAAAGTTCCTCATGAGAGGCTTCTATGAAAAGTAAAATGTCATGGGATAGGTGGCGATGTCCTTTTGTGGATTGCAAACTGGCTAAAAGACAGGAAACAGAGAGTAGGATTAAATGGACAATTTTCTCAGTGGAAGGGAGTGGACAGTGGAGTGCCTCAGGGATCTGTATTGGGACCCTTACTTTTCAATACATTTATAAATGATCTGGAAAGAAATACGACGAGTGAGATAATCAAATTTGCAGATGACACAAAATTGTTCAGAGTAGTTAAATCACAAGCGGATTGTGATAAATTGCAGGAAGACCTTGTGAGACTGGAAAATTGGGCATCCAAATGGCAGATGAAATTTAATGTGGATAAGTGCAAGGTGATGCATATAGGGAAAAATAACCCATGCTATAATTACACAATGTTGGGTTCTGTATTAGGTGCTACAACCCAAGAAAGAGATCTAGGTGTCATAGTGGATAACACATTGAAATCGTCGGTTCAGTGTGCTGCGGCAGTCAAAAAAGCAAACAGAATGTTGGGAATTATTTGAAAGGGAATGGTGAATAAAACGGAAAATGTCATAATGCCTCTGTGTCGCTCCATGGTGAGACCGCACCTTGAATACTGTGTAGAATTCTGGTCGCGGCATCTCAAAAAAGATATAATTGCGATGGAGAAGGTACAGAGAAGGGCTACCAAAATGATAAGGGGAATGGAACAACTCCCCTATGAGGAAAGACTAAAGAGGTTAGGACTTTTCAGCTTGGAGAAGAGACGACTGAGGGGGATATGATAGAGGTGTTTAAAATCATGAGAGGTCTAGAACGGGTAGATGTGAATCGGTTATTTACTCTTTCGGATAGTAGAAAGACTAGGGGGCACTCCATGAAGTTAGCATGGGGCACATTTAAAACTAATCGGAGAAAGTTCTTTTTTACTCAACGCACAATTAAACTCTGGAATTTGTTGCCAGAGGATGTGGTTAGTGCAGTTAGTATAGCTGTGTTTAAAAAAGGATTGGATAAGTTCTTGGAGGAGAAGTCCATTACCTGCAAGTTCACTTAAAGAATAGCCACTGCCATTAGCAATGGTAACATGGAATAGACTTAGTTTTTGGGTACTTGCCAGGTTTTTATGGCCTGGATTGGCCACTATTGGAAACAGGATGCTGGGCTTGATGGACCCTTGGTCTGACCCAGTATGGCATTTTCTTATGTTCTTATGTTACTGACCAAGGAGCATGGACACTCACTATAGAAACATTTTGTACGAAAAGAACAATTTTCCATCGGCTTCTCATTCCAATGTGGAGACAATGAGGACCACACATTACAGGGGAGATATGATCTGTACATACAGCGCCAAGAGCATACGACCCCCACGCGCTGTATCAGTGGCAAAGCTTTGTGATCCCCTTTGAAGTGTCAGCATTGCAAATATTACACCGGTCCTTCGAAAACCAACACATCTCATATGGGGAAAAGAGAACAAACAGGACTGAAACAGATCACTACACAGAGAACGGCACTCAGAGAAAACCTTTCTATGATTACACAGAGAGAACATGGTTAGACCCTCATCACATACAGAATAAGTAAGCACAAATTATTAATAGAAATTCACAGACAGAAACGGAACTGGAAACCCAGGAAACCAGAATCTGCTTACAGTGCAGCACTGGAGAAATGGAAACAGAAATGTATTTCCTCCTGCAGGATGCAAAATACAAAGGAAAGGGATCATAGATGCTGCATATTCACATTTCCAAAGCTGACATTCGAATCAGTAAACCTGCAGATTTTGGCCCCAGACAAACTCCTGTCCTCTCACAAGAATGACGGGGGCTTAGCAGTTACATTAAGACCCCTTGTAGGTAACCATAATAAAGTCTTCATATCAGCAGCCCAAAGAAAGATATTTTATTAGATAAAGTATAAATATCCCAGGAGTGCAAAGGAATTCAGAAGCAGTCTTGGAGGGCATTGTTTACACAATAAATTGATTCCAGTTACCACACAAATGAGCTAGTTTGTTTCTTTGCATAACATTCTCCTAATTGGTTGACACTAAAACAAGATCCTCTTAATAAGTTTGCATGACTATTTTCTCTTGTATATAAATGAAGCTGGGATTCTTGTAAGTCATGTGATTTCCTGGAAATTGAGTCTAGATGGCAGGAAGTAAACTAAGTATGAGCTCAACACACCTTTTGACCTTAACCTATATTCTAACATTTCAGCATATTCTCTCATGTCAGCAACCTTAAATTAGTTTTTACAAGCCTGATCAGTGTGATTTTCACAGTGAACTGATGACTGCTTCATAGGAAAACCTTTTCAGAGCACCCTAATCCCCAAACCTTATACATAGAAATGGTCGGATAATGATGAGGGCTAAGTGGCCCTAACATAAGTCTTCCTGTTGATAAACACACACAAGAATAATGATGGGGCCTTAGCAGCCCTTATCCCTCTCCCTAATTTTCTCACTTCCTCCCCTCCTCAGTCTCTCACCTGCCTCCTCATTGAAGGCAGGCTGAATCCCACTCTCTTTCCACAGGAATCCAGCATCAATCCTCCCCTTTCCCCCACTTCTCTGCCCATACAGAAGAGAAGAGGGTACAGGGAGGGAGAGATGAAGGTGGCATAGAATGCATGTTTGAGAAGGAACCTCAGGGCAACTCAAGCAGATGGTGGAAAAGTGCAGGTACTCAGTACCAGAACAAACCTTGAAAAAAAGTTCTCATGATTGGACCTTGTGTGCTGTTTTAGTTTAATTTAGAATTTTATTATCTATGTACTTGTGTAATCTGCCCTAGATAAATTGTATATTTGGAAGCTGCGCATTGTAAATATTGTTAAAGAAATAAATAATGTGTGCATCTAGTACATAAGAATATATGACTTGTCATACTGGGTCAGATCAAACGCCCATCAAGCCCAGTATCATGTTTCCAAAAGTTTACAAGCCAGGTCATAGGAGCCAGGCAGGATCCCAAGGGATAGATAGATTCCAACCTGATCATCCCAAGAATAAGCAGTGGATATCTGCAACTCCACCTTAATAAGGATTAATGGACTTTTCCTCCAGGAACTTGTCCAAATCCTTTTCTAAACGCAGCTACACTAATAGGTTTCACCACATCCTCTGGCAATGAATTTCAGAGCTTAATATAGCATTGAGTAAAAAAAATATTTTCCATATTAGTGTAGGGTGATATCTCCTGTTTACCAATGATGCACCAGTTATGAATTATAATAGCCATGCACAGAATACATTCTGACAGGCCCTCAATCTGCTATAGCAGGAGAAGGACTTTTACCCAGTTGTTCCAATCAGTGTTGGAAGTCTTATCCAATGTTTCTATTTGTAGTTCCTGTGCAAATAAAGAAACCTTACAGAAGAGACACTTAAGATCCTAAGCAGATGGCAGGGACATTCAAGAAAAGAGCAGCCTGAGACAATGCTGACGCTCTGACACAGCTTGGTGTGACTTTGTGACAGTTTCTTCCCCAAAGAAACTGGGAGGGGAAGGGACCTGCCAACGTGGCAGGACCCCCCCTGAAATAACGGGGGGAGAAAAAGACCTGCAATGCGGCAAGAGACCCTCCACCCCCCACAAGGGTTTGCATGAGCTCATGCACATTTATCAGCGAAGAAGCAAAAAAAGAGTCCAGTTCTGGAAAGGGTCCAGTTTTGGAAAGAGGTTCAGTTCCATAAAGAAAAGAGGTTTGGTTCCAGAAAAGAAACAAGAAAGGATGCTGGAAAAGAGGCCTGAAAGAAGAAGAACCTCCTGGCAGAGCGACCCAAAAGCCTAAAAGGGAGCAGGCCCGGACCCCCGGAGGAGCCCAAATCCTGAATGCAAACCCTGGGAGAAATCCCTGAGCGCGAGAACCTGTGCTGAGGCGTCCCTGGAAGTGAAAGGAAGGCCAAAGCTGGCCAGATCTCCCTGCCATCCCAGAGGGTGAGAACCAGCCCGCCAGCCTGCCAGCCAAGCCAGAAAGAGAAACCTCTCCCCTGCCCTCGCTCGCCAGCACTCCAGCCAGAACCTGCTTCAGAGGTGAACTGAGGAATCACCTGAACGTTGGAATCAGGAGTAAGAAAGTTAGCCACAATTATTTATATCAAAGCAGGCTAAGGTCTATGGCAGGTTTTGTTAGTAGCCAGGATGTTACAGATAGGAATTATTGTTATTTTCTAAATGTTATGTCCTGCCAAATCTGATAAATAAAAGTCTATTTCTGAGGAGAACCCACACTATCTTTTACCTGACTTGTGATCAAGGAAGGTGGGAGGGGCAGCTGGCAGTGTCTTGTAACAGACAGATCCCTGCACCCGCCTACACACTGGAGCCTCCTCGAGACAGGATAAACAGTCTGCTGCTTCCCTGAGACAGGATATTTATTTTATTTTTATATTCTGCTTTTTGCACTTTTTTCAGCACTTCAAAGTGGATTGCATTCAGGTCCTGTAGGTATTTCCCTATCCCTAGAGGCCTTATAATCGAAGTTTGTACCTGAGGCAATGGAGGGTAAAGTGACTTGCCCAAGGTCACAAGGAGCGACAGTGAGACTCGAACGCTGGTCTCCGGTTCATAGCCCACTGCTCTAACCACTAGTTTTCTATGGGCTTCCACAGTTTTCTTGCCCTTGTCAGTGGCTTTCTGAATGATGTGATTAGTCTGTTCCCATAGTTCATGCAATTCCTGGGTGGAGAGAAAAACCACTGGAGAAGGCATTATCACGGCTATTGGCAGCGGGGGCAAAGGTTGTTTTGCATAGACCTTTGGAAAGGTGAAGATCTGGTGGCTACATTGAAATGGGTGATATGGGAGAACCTAGTCAGGGAAACAGAGTGGCCCAGTTGTTCTGGCACTCACTGACATGGGAGCGGAGGAAGGCCTTGAGTGTATAATTGGTGCATTCTGCTTGTCCATTCCATGAATTCGAAAAATGTGCTGTATAAATAGTCGAGCCAATTCTGGGGCCAAAGGCAAACCATGGAGTGGAATAAAATGGGCCATTCTGGAAAATCCATCCACAACAACCCAAATGACCATGTTCCCATCAGACGGGAAGATACATAATGAAGTCTTAGCTATGTGGGTCCCTGGTTTATCAGGAATAGGCAAAGGTTGGAACAATCCACAAAGTCGATTTCGGGGACTTTTATTTGCCGCACAGGTGGGACAGGATTCAACATACCTCTTGGTATCTAGTCTCCACTGGGGCCACCAATAATGATAAGAAACAAGATCTCTCATCCAGCCATTTCAGGGTGTCTTGCTAAATGAAAGTCATGAGCCCAATAAAGAACCTTCTGCCTCAGTCACCTGGGTACCATTGTCTTCCCCAAAAGTACCGTGAAGGTAGCGGCGAACAAGATTTGAGCCAGATCAATAATATAGCGAGTTGGGTCAGGAGTGTCATCGGGAAGAAAACTTCTAGATAAGGCATCTGCTCGCTGATTCTTTTCAGAAGGTCAAAAGCATAAATTAAAATTGAATTGACTGAAAAACAGCGCCCAGCAGGCCTGTCGTGGATTTAGATGTTGAGCTTGTGAAAGTTACCCCAGGTTCCTATGATCTATATACATTGTAACTGTATATTTGGCTCCCTCTAATAGATGATACCAATCCTCAAGAGTGGACTTTACTGTTAGGAATTCTCGATCTCCGATGGCATAATTTTTCTCTGCCGGAGAAAGTTTTCTAGAAAAATAAGTGCAGGTAAGTATCTTCCCTGATTCTGAAGGTTGCAGAAGAATTGCCCCTACTCCTAGTGCTGAGGCATCGACCTCCATGGTGAAAGGTTTAGTAGGGTCCAGTAGTTGAAGACAAGGGTCTTCGATGAATTCTTTTTTAAACACTGAAAGGTATGGACAGCCTCGGAAGACCACTTCTGAATCTCTGCCCCTTTCCTTGTCATGCAATAAACTGACGATGGTAATTGGAAAAAACCCAAAAAACGTTGTAGGGCCTTGAGGCCTTTGGGTTGAGGACAGTCTACAATGGCCTTGAGTTTCCCTGGATACATGTAGGCCAGTCCGAGAGACAATATAGCCTAGGAAGGGTAGCTCTTCTTGTGGAACAAGCATTTTCCTAGTTTAGCAAATAACCGGTTCTCTTGAAGATACTGGAGAACTTGTCGAACATGAATCTGGTGTTAATCTTTAGTTCTGGAAAAATAAGGATGTCGTCCAGGTAAACCAGAATGTGAGAATACAAGAGGCTTAAAATACAGCTGAGGCATTACAGAGTCCAAAAGGCAATACTGTTGCAACCGTCGCTGCTTGACGCCCTCACTCCGCCCTCTTTACCTCTGTGGCGACCCCCATAGGGTCTGATGGACGGTTAACTGCCGCGGCGTCTCCTGGCCGTCTCTTCCGGCGTCCCCGGACCGGCTCGACACTGCGGATCCGCCATGTTGCCTGATGACGTAGGGCGCGCTCTCCGATTGATGTACCAGCAAGGGCGCGAACCTCGGGGGTGTCCCCCTGAGATGACGTCATCCACTTCCAATATAAAAGGTCTCAGTATTTGCTAATGAATCGAGTTAGTAAGGAGAAAGTCTTCGCTTCAAGCGAGGATTGACTTAGGACTCATTTGTCTCTCTATACTAGGTAGCTCCCACAGTTTATTCTCCCAGCAATGCTAGAGGGCCGGCAGTATGGGATACCCTGGGACTGGGGCCCAGGGACACGGGATATGTGAGGGACCTGATAGAGAGTGGGGGTAAATAGTGGGGCATTTTCATCATAGCATAAAGGATGGGCGGCTTCCCTGTGAGAAGCAGGAAGAAATTTCAGATGCCTCATAATTGGCTCATTCAAGATGTTGGCACTTGCTGGAATTCCTCCTTTCTGATGCTTCAGAGGTCACTGGAGCTGCAGACATTACTTTAGGACCTGTGTCTGGGAATGGAGATGGGTGTGGATTGTCCCCTGGATCCTCATGATTGGGCAGAGATGAGGGAGATGATGTAAGTCCAGAAGGCCTTCAAGGATGCCCTGGAGGATCTGAGCTCCATCAATGCCACCCTAGGTGGGGTCATCCCCATAGTAAATGTTCTGGATGAGAAGTCAGAGGGTTTCTGTGAGAAAGAGGCATTGAAAGCAGAGATTTTACAGTTTGAGGACTCCTTGCCTCAGCAGGAACAAGAGAGAGAGAGGGAGACCTCTGACAGCAGACAGTACTTACACGCTTGCCAATGGGTGAAGGAAAAAGAATTGTTTAAGATAAGTTTGATCAGCTGAGCTAAGGATGCATTCAGACGTTAGTCCTCAGGGTGCTCCCACTGACCCCACATCATGTGACTATAAAACATCTGTGAGAACAGGAGAAGGAGACAACAGATGCCCAGCTTGTGGTAAAAGAATTAGGGTCACAAGGGAAAGCAAGTTGTTCTCAATCTGAAGTACTCTGTAGAAGTGAGGAGAGCGTGCGTCTCTTGAAGCAGGCTCTCAGATGTGCAAAAAAACAGGGTCAATATGGAAGTCATGTTTATAAAGGGAGAGGGATAGACAGAGGGAGAGAATTCTAAACGTCTAGGGGTAAAAGAGCCCTGCAGCTTTCCTGGACCCTTTTAAAGAGCAGCAAAGCAAAATATTATACTGTATTATAATTATATGGTTTTTGCCCTTATTATCTCTGCACCGTTACGTTCTGAATCTTAACTGAGCAAATAATAATAAAGCACTGCTATACCTGGAGTCTACAGTGCCCTGCCTCAGGGTGTGAGTATGGTGTGTTGTGTTTCAGTGCAGCCAGTCCTGTCAGGGAAGTGCCTGCAGGATACTGGTCTTGTGCCCTGGGTACTGGGTCTCACCAGGGCTGGCTTGCCTGGGGGATACTGACCTTGTGTCTAACCACACACAGTGAACCTGTACCAGGGGCTCACAGGATGTCACTTAAATAAAGGAGATACTGGTGGGTAGGGGGTGTGAACAGGAGCACTAGAAGCAGAGACACAGTGGGTGTATAGTGCAGGAAAGAGTGGCCACTACAGAGAGTAGTGTGAGCATGAGTGCACCCTCTCAGTTACCACTTCATCTCCCACTTCAATGTGCCACAGCCTCGCTGCCCTCACAGGACATCTCTCTTGATGCCGGCCATAGCTAGAACAGCTGCAGCTGTAAATGGCTGTAAATAATTATCCCAAGTCTCAGTTTCTGTAAACAGAGGTGGGATTCACACACAGAGCTTTTGATATGTGCAATGTTAAGTGTGTGCCAGTCAATAACCCCAGGAGCAGCCAGGAGGAACTGAAGCAGAAATCAATCAAGTATTTTCAATGTGAACCTATGCATGTTACCCCCTTAATGTATCTGTAGAGTTAAAAGGATCCAAACCAGAGATCAGTGAATACAAACACATAAACTCATTATTAAAACACAACAGCTATTGAAACTATTGTCAAATAGTAAATTGCTCTTACCAAGAATGATATCAAGTCTTCATAAAAAGTCTCTGAAAGAAATAGAAATGGAATGATTAAAATGCACAACTTGAAGAATCCCTGACCTCCAATTGGCGGATTTAATGTCCATCATTGCAGGGTCCCAGAAGGAGCCCGGGTGCGTGGTCTCAGCCAAGGACTGCCCCTGCAATGATCACAACAAGGGGGGGGGATTATAAAACAGAATTAAAATCCTGGGGTAATTGTAAATGAGGGCTCATGGCATCAGGAGTCCCTCCCTGCTTCCAACTGAGCGGGAGACCCAATGGAGCAGGAGGAAACTGCAGGGTAAGAGAAAAATGTACATCTCAGAGTTCCCCCAAATTACCAACCAGGATATAGCAGGATAAATATAAAACTAATACCCCAAACACACACAGACTTTATCATCTCTGAATCATTCCAGGCCTGAATTCTGAGGGCAATTTCAAATGATTTTACTGAACCTTTAGCTGGGTAAAAGTGGGGGCTGACATTTGCCCTCCCCCTCTGTGGGTAAGAGAAGCTGCATCCTACATAAGAAGAAAAGAACATAAAAAGTTGCCATACTGGTCAGACCAAGGTCCGTCAAGCTCAGCAACCTGTTTCCAACAGTGGCCAATCCAAGTCACAAGTACCTGGCAAGGACCCAAACACTGAATAATCCCAAGCTACTAAACCTTATTGATTAATAGCAGTTTTATAGACTTCTCCGCTAGAAATTTATCCAAACCTTTTTTAAACCCAGTTTCACTAACTGCTGTAACCACATCCACTGGCAATGAATTCCAGAGCTTAACTATGCGCTGAGTGGAAAAACATTTTCTATGATTTGTTTTTAAAAGAGCTACTTCCTAACTTCATGGAGTGCTCCCTGGTCCTTCTATTATCTGAGAGAGTAAATAACTGATTAAATTTAACTTTCATGATTTAGCAAATCTCTACCATATCCCCCCTCAGCCTTCTCTTCTCCAAGCTGAACAGCCCTAACCTCTTCAGCCTTTCCTCATAGGGGAGCCGTTCCTTGCCTTTTATCATTTTGGTCGCCCTTCTCTCTCTGCACTTTCTGCAGTGCAACTATACCTTTTTTGAGAAGGGGCAAACAGAATTGCACACAGTATTCCGGCTGTGGTCTCATCTCTGTTTAGTATCTTGTCCACTATGATTACTAGCCCATAATTGCTCTCCTTTAATTGAAGATTTCTTTACTGTTCTCCCTTAGCCGGAAAAGATATTATCCTAGGTGATTTCAGCTGCACCTTGATTTAATCCATTTCTCTAATTCCACTGAACATTTCTTAAGTGCCATGAATGCCCTTGACTGGCATCAATTTATTTCTGCTCCTACTCATAAGCCTGGACACACCCTAGACTTGCTCTTTCTAAATCCTTCATTTTTCCCTGCTCAGATCACTACTTAATCAACACCACCATTAGATTTAATCATTCCCAACTTAACTCAACTCCCCCACTTGCTCCTATTCACAAAGGGCCAGATTTTATAACAAGCGCGCGGGCGTAGATTTGTTCACGCAACCCGGCGCGAACAAATCTACGCCCTATTTTATAACACGCGCACGCTGCCGCGCGCGTGTTATAAAATCCAGGGTCGGCGCACACAGGGGGGTGCACCGACCCTGGATTTTATAACAAGCGCTGCGGGTGTAGATTTGTTACGCAACCCGGCGCGAACAAATCTACGCCCTATTTTATAACACGCGCACGCTGCCGCGCGCATGTTATAAAATCCAGGGTCGGTGCACGCAGGGGGGTGCACAATTGTGCAAGCTGCGCGCGCCGAGCTTGCACAATTGTGCACCCCCCTGCCCTAACTAACCCCCCCCTGACCTTTATTGAAGAAGTTTCGCCTGCCTCCGGGCAGGCGTAACTTGCGCGCGCTGGCTCTCCATCCCCTGGCCCGGTGGCTGTTTCCGGAGGCCTCGGTCCCGCCCCCCCGAACGCCCCCGGACCTGCGCCCCCGCCCCCGCCCCCACCCCAGAATGCCCATTTTTCAAGCCCCGGGACTTACGTGCATCCCAGGGCTTGCGTGCGCCGCTGAGCCTATGCAAGATAGGTTCGGCGCGCGCAGCAGGAGGCAGAGTAGGTTCTCGGGGTTGTGCACGTATCTTATGCAACGCACCCCTTTGAAAATCTCCCCCAAGGAAACCATGCGGAACCATCTGCCTTTATATAAACATTACTCCCTTTAATTTCTTCTAGACCTGCTGCCTTTTTATTCAATCATTGGTCATAAAACCCTCAGTCCTACCCTATACATTTTTATTGATGCAAAATATTATAGATGTTTTTAAAAAGGATTTATGTTAGCACTCTTTCCATTTCATTGATTTTATACAAATGATTCTATTCATTGCCGCTGACTTTGGCCAAACATTTCGCCAGCAAAGACAAAATATTGCATCAATGCTGGTGATTTAAGGTCTTTTCTTCTGTTTCCCATGGACATTTAATCTGGCAGTCAGCAATTGAATGAATGTTAAACATCTCGTGAAAGTAATTGTTTGTTCAAGTCTTCATACTTACTTTCACTGGGACCTGTTTGTTTGGAATTTTCCTTTAATTCTGACGTACCTGATACTGATCCTCAAGAAATGGTGAACACATGGGATTCTGCTTTACTTAGCACTATTGACAAACTCGCTCCCATTCGAACATTAACCAGTAACAGAACCCGCTACGCACCCTGGTATACTCGTGACTTAGCTTTGCCATTAAAAAAATTCCATCAGTCAGAAGTGTTTGAAAAAAACACAAAACTGCTAGGAATCTGAATCTTTTTAACAATCAACTCTCATCATATGAATCTGCCCAAAAAGCTCACTTTTCAAGACACATTCAACATGCTAACAAAATCCTAAAGTCCTGTTTAACACTGTTAAATCTATTACACCACATCATAATCATAACTGAAAATATCCCGATGCCAGCTCTTCATATGAGCTTATGCGTCTCATTTGGAAAATTCTTTCACTCAAAAATTCAAAATTTAGTTGACACATTTCCTACCACATTGCTGATGCTTCCAACCATCTCCCGTGTCAGTGCTTTGGACACATTTGAAACTGTCGCTAGCACATAAATCTAACAAATAATCACCAAAATGAAATCTTATATGCAGACCTCTCTCACCATATTCCACTGTTCTTCTCAAACTCTTCATAGATAATATAATATTATCCATTGCTAACATTGTTAACTCTTTCTTATCCTCTGGTAATCTCCTGGATTCTCTATAAATTGCTGTTAGCAGTCTATGGGTACACCATCAATCAAAACTGATTGACAGATGAGGTAAGATTGACTGCAGCCAATCATCGTTCACTTCCATTATAAGCCCTACCCACTCCCCATAGAAGTCAATGAGGGCGTAGCCACCCCCTCCCACTTCCTACTGCCCTCAACCCTGCCCCTGCCCATGCTCCTCCCTCAATAGAAGTGAATGGAGAGGCCCCTCCAATGCCCCGCCACCAAACCCTCCCCCCTATGATGTCACTGTTGCCCTGCTCACACCCTGCCCCAAGCCACACCCCGTATGATGTCACGGGTATGACATTACTGGAAGTCCACCCCCTCAATACCCCCCAAAAACACACTCCCTAGAACATCATCAGAAAGGGTCCTGTCACTTTTTTAATGACTGTAAACTCGACGTCAACAATCAATTAGTTCAAATATTTCAAAAGATCAAATTTTTAAGAACCAAATCCCATTAAACAAGATACCACTGTTTGAACATTAAGTGCAAGTAGTTTATAGACCTTCATACCATCCTGCAGGCTTTTTGAGCATCTCTGCTCTTTGTTTAAGCCACTTATGGGATCATCTTTAATCATAGGTCTTTAATTCACCCGTGTTCAAATTTTCTTTTTCTTTTTATATTTTTTTTGGCAAATTTTCATTTAAATAAAATATGTTGTAAGCTATTTCAAAGTAAGATATTCGATTTCTCTTATCATTTCACTTTTAAAGTGATAAGTTCAAGGTACTTCCCTTATGATGGTGACAGAGTACAGTTCGATGTGATCACGTTTCGTGTCCAAAGCTGCCTCAGGAACTTCACCTAGATAGGATTTTAGACAGTGCTGGGGAGGAGCCGGCTGTCGTGGTACATGTGGGCACCAACGACATAGGAAAATGTGGGAGGGAAGTTCTGGAAACCAAAGTTAGGCTCTTAGGTAGAAAGCTTAAATCCAGAACCTCCAGGGTAGCATTCTCTGAAATGCTCCCTGTTCCACGCGCAGGTCACCAGAGGCAGGCAGAGCTCCGGAGTCTCAATGCGTGGATGAGACGATGGTGAAAGGAAGAGGGATTGAGTATTGTTAGGAACTGGGGGAACCTTTTGGGGAAGGGGGAATCTCTTCTGAAGGGATGGGCTCACCTTAACCAGGGTGGAACCAGACTGCTGGCGCTAACCTTTAAAAAGAAGATAGAGCAGCTTTTAAACTAGAACAAAGGGGAAAACCGACAGTCGCTCAGCAGTGCATGCTTCGGAGAAAGGTATCTTCAAAGGATACTAATGATGCATTAGAATTAGGGCATCCCGACAGTGAGGATCCAATAATAAGAAAAGTAGTCAAAGTGCCTGTAACTAAAAACTCACCTGAGCTAACCAATTCTAACTTATCCCTATCAATTAAAAAGCAGAATGAAAATAGAAACAAAAAACAACTTTGAAATGTTTGAATGCTAATGCCAGAAGTCTAAGAAGTAAGATGGGAGAATTAGAATGTATAGCAGTGAATGATGACATAGACTTAATTGGCATCTCAGAGACATGGTGGAAGGAGAATAACCAATGGGACAGTGCTATACCGGGGTACAAATTATATCGCAATGACAGAGAGGAGCACCCGAGAGGCGGTGTGGCGCTTTATGTCCGGGATGGCATAGAGTCCAACAGGATAAACATCCTGCATGAGTCTAAATGCAAAATTGAGTCTTTATGGGTGGAAATCCCTTGTGTGTTGGGGAAGACTATAGTGATAGGAGTATACTACCTTCCACCTGGTGAAGATGGTGAGACGGACAGTGAAATGCTAAGAGAAATTAGGGAAGCTAACCAAATTGGTAGTGCAGTAATAATGGGAGACTTCAATTACCCCAATATTGACTGGGTAAATGTATCATCGGGACATGCTAGAGATATAAAATTCCTGGATGGAATAAATGACATTTTTATGGAGCAATTGGTTCAGGAACCGAAGAGAGAGGGAATAATTTTAGATCTAATTCTCAGTGGAGCACAGGATTTGGTGAGAGAGGTAACAGTGGTGGGGCCACTTATGTTCAAATTTGAATTAATGACTGGAAGAGGAACAGTATGCAAATCCACGGCTCTCGTGCTAAACTTTCAAAAGGGAAACTTTGATAAAATGAGAAAAATTGTTAGAAAAAAATGAAAGGAGCAGCTACAAAAGTAAAAAATGTGCAAGAGGCGAGGTCATGTTAAAAATACAATTCTGGAAGCACAGTCCAGATGTATTCCACACATTTAAGAAAGGTGGAAAGAAGGCAAAACGATTACCGGCATGGTTAAAAGTGGAGGTGAAAGAAGCTATTTTAGCCAAAAGATCTTCATTCAAAAATTGGAAGAAGGCTCCAACAGAAGAAAATAGGATAATGCAGTGGTTCTCAACCCTGTCCTGGGGACCCCCCCAGTCAGTCGGGTTTTCAGGATATCCACAATGAATATGCATGAGAAAATTTGCATGTTGTGGAAGCAGTGCATGCAAATTTTCTCTCATGCATATTCATTGTGGATATCCTGAAAATCCGACTGGCTGGGGGTCCCCAGGACAGGGTTGAGAACCACTGGAATAATGCATAAACGTTGGCAAGTTAATGTAAGACATTGATAAGACAGGCTAAGAGAGAATTTGAAAAGAAGTTGGCTGTAGAGGCAAAAACTCACAATAAAAACTTTAAAAAATATATCCGAAGCAGAAAGCCTGTGAGGAAGTCAGTTGGAACGTTAGATGATCGAGGGGTTAAAGGGGCACTTAGAGAAGATAAGGCCATCGCGGAAAGATTAAATAATTTCTTTGCTTCGGTGTTTACTGAAGAGGATGTTGGGAGGTACCCATACTGGAGAAGGCTTTCATGGGTAATGATTCAGATGGACTGAATCAATCACGGTGAACCTAGAAAATGTGGCAGACCTGATTGACAAACTGAAGAGTAGTAAATCACCTGGACTGGATGGTATACACCCCAGAGTTCTGAAGGAACTAAAAAATGAAATTTAACACCTATTAGTAAAAATTTGTAACCTATAATTAAAATCATCCATTGTACCAGAAGACTGGAGGATAGCAAATGTAACCCCAATATTTAAAAAGGGCTCCAGGGGTGATCCGGGAAACTACAGACCAGTTAGCCTGACTTCAGTGGAAAGTGTTCTAAACATCAAAATCACAGAACATATAGAAAGACATGGTTTAATGGAACAAAGTCAGCATGGCTTTACCCAGGGCAAGTCTTGCCTCACAAATCTGCATCACTTTTTTGAAGGAGTTAATAAACATGTGGATAAAGTTGAACCGGTAGATATAGTATACTTGGATTTTTAGAAGGCGTTTGACAAAGTTCCTCATGAGAGGCTTCTAGGAAAAGTAAAATGTCATGGGATAGGTGGCGATGTCCTTTTGTGGATTGCAAACTGGCTAAAAGACAGGAAACAGAGAGTAGGATTAAATGGACAATTTTCTCAGTGGAAGGGAGTGGACAGTGGAGTGCCTCAGGGATCTGTATTGGGACCCTTACTTTTCAATACATTTATAAATGATCTGGAAAGAAATACGACGAGTGAGATAATCAAATTTGCAGATGACACAAAATTGTTCAGAGTAGTTAAATCACAAGCGGATTGTGATAAATTGCAGGAAGACCTTGTGAGACTGGAAAATTGGGCATCCAAATGGCAGATGAAATTTAATGTGGATAAGTGCAAGGTGATGCATATAGGGAAAAATAACCCATGCTATAATTACACAATGTTGGGTTCTGTATTAGGTGCTACAACCCAAGAAAGAGATCTAGGTGTCATAGTGGATAACACATTGAAATCGTCGGTTCAGTGTGCTGCGGCAGTCAAAAAAGCAAACAGAATGTTGGGAATTATTTGAAAGGGAATGGTGAATAAAACGGAAAATGTCATAATGCCTCTGTGTCGCTCCATGGTGAGACCGCACCTTGAATACTGTGTAGAATTCTGGTCGCGGCATCTCAAAAAAGATATAATTGCGATGGAGAAGGTACAGAGAAGGGCTACCAAAATGATAAGGGGAATGGAACAACTCCCCTATGAGGAAAGACTAAAGAGGTTAGGACTTTTCAGCTTGGAGAAGAGACGACTGAGGGGGGATATGATAGAGGTGTTTAAAATCATGAGAGGTCTAGAACGGGTAGATGTGAATCGGTTATTTACTCTTTCGGATAGTAGAAAGACTAGGGGGCACTCCATGAAGTTAGCATGGGGCACATTTAAAACTAATCGGAGAAAGTTCTTTTTTACTCAACGCACAATTAAACTCTGGAATTTGTTGCCAGAGGATGTGGTTAGTGCAGTTAGTATAGCTGTGTTTAAAAAAGGATTGGATAAGTTCTTGGAGGAGAAGTCCATTACCTGCAAGTTCACTTAAAGAATAGCCACTGCCATTAGCAATGGTAACATGGAATAGACTTAGTTTTTGGGTACTTGCCAGGTTTTTATGGCCTGGATTGGCCACTATTGGAAACAGGATGCTGGGCTTGATGGACCCTTGGTCTGACCCAGTATGGCATTTTCTTATGTTCTTATGTTACTGACCAAGGAGCATGGACACTCACTATAGAAACATTTTGTACGAAAAGAACAATTTTCCATCGGCTTCTCATTCCAATGTGGAGACAATGAGGACCACACATTACAGGGGAGATATGATCTATACATACAGCGCCAAGAGCATACGACCCCCACGCGCTGTATCAGTGGCAAAGCTTTGTGATCCCCTTTGAAGTGTCAGCATTGCAAATATTACACCGGTCCTTCGAAAACCAACACATCTCATATGGGGAAAAGAGAACAAACAGGACTGAAACAGATCACTACACAGAGAACGGCACTCAGAGAAAACCTTTCTATGATTACACAGAGAGAACATGGTTAGACCCTCATCACATACAGAATAAGTAAGCACAAATTATTAATAGAAATTCACAGACAGAAACGGAACTGGAAACCCAGGAAACCAGAATCTGCTTACAGTGCAGCACTGGAGAAATGGAAACAGAAATGTATTTCCTCCTGCAGGATGCAAAATACAAAGGAAAGGGATCATAGATGCTGCATATTCACATTTCCAAAGCTGACATTCGAATCAGTAAACCTGCAGATTTTGGCCCCAGACAAACTCCTGTCCTCTCACAAGAATGACGGGGGCTTAGCAGTTACATTAAGACCCCTTGTAGGTAACCATAATAAAGTCTTCATATCAGCAGCCCAAAGAAAGATATTTTATTAGATAAAGTATAAATATCCCAGGAGTGCAAAGGAATTCAGAAGCAGTCTTGGAGGGCATTGTTTACACAATAAATTGATTCCAGTTACCACACAAATGAGCTAGTTTGTTTCTTTGCATAACATTCTCCTAATTGGTTGACACTAAAACAAGATCCTCTTAATAAGTTTGCATGACTATTTTCTCTTGTATATATTAATGAAGCTGGGATTCTTGTAAGTCATGTGATTTCCTGGAAATTGAGTCTAGATGGCAGGAAGTAAACTTAAGTATGAGCTCAACACACCTTTTGACCTTAACCTATATTCTAACATTTCAGCATATTCTCTCATGTCAGCAACCTTAAATTAGTTTTTACAAGCCTGATCAGTGTGATTTTCACAGTGAACTGATGACTGCTTCATAGGAAAACCTTTTCAGAGCACCCTAATCCCCAAACCTTATACATAGAAACGGTCGGATAATGATGAGGGCTAAGTGGCCCTAACATAAGTCTTCCTGTTGATAAACACACACAAGAATAATGATGGGGCCTTAGCAGCCCTTATCCCTCTCCCTAATTTTCTCACTTCCTCCCCCTCCTCAGTCTCTCACCTGCCTCCTCATTGAAGGCAGGCTGAATCCCACTCTCTTTCCACAGGAATCCAGCATCAATCCTCCCCTTTCCCCCACTTCTCTGCCCATACAGAAGAGAAGATAGGGTACAGGGAGGGAGAGATGAAGGTGGCATAGAATGCATGTTTGAGAAGGAACCTCAGGGCAACTCAAGCAGATGGTGGAAAAGGTGTTACGGTCCCGGTCACGTGTGCTGCGACCCGGCCCTTACCTTTGTGCTCCTGGACCTGCTCCCAGTTCAGCTGGCGGAATTCACGGCCCTTGTGGCGGCATCCCCGCGGGGGCAATACCGGAGGATGGCCTTCGGTGGATGCCCTGTCCCTAGGCACACGCTCAAGGAGGATGCCTTTGTAGGCCAATTCCCGCCATTCAGAGCTCCGCCCATTTCCTGATGTCAGACGCCGCGGCTTATTTAAGCCGCTGCGGACTCTCAGTCTTCGCCTTGCAACGGGGTTACCTTGAGGTTCCCAGTTGCTCCGTGCCCCGGAGTGGTTCTACTTGCTGGTAGTCGCTCCGTTCCAGCCTGGTTCCTGCTTTTGACTCTGCTTACGTTCCAGCCTGGTTACCGCTTGTCTTGCTACAGTTCCTGCCTGGTTCCAGTACCCGAGTCTTGCTACAGTTCCTGCCTGGTTCCAGTATCCGTGTCTTGCTACAGTTCCTGCCTGGTTCCAGTATCTGCGTCTTGCTACAGTTCCTGCCTGGTTCCAGTTCCCGAGCCTTGCTTCAGTTTCCTGCCTGATTCTACTTTTCAAGTCTGTTTGTTTCTGGTCCCGCTTCAGTCTCATCTAAGTCCCAGCGGCTGGGCTCCTATGGGCTCCTCCCAGGGGAGCACCAGCTTCCAGGGTAAAGAGCCTCATCCGCATCCTGCCTGAGATCCGCCTCCCAGCCTGCCTAGTTCTAGAGACTATAGTCCATCTTCCCCCAGTCTCCTGCAGGTCGGCCCAAGGATCCACTAAAGTGATAATCCATAACAGATTGCAAGGCTATGGACTTGGCGGATGTGCCAGGTCCCCCGGACATTCCTGGGATGGCCCAACAGATGCTACAGCAGCAGCACTGCATAGATACGTTGGCAGCCACAGTGGGACAACTTACTACTCGCCTTGACTCTTTGCCTGCCATTGGGTCGGCACCTGTGGAACAAGCTACTTCTGTGACTCAGCTACCTGCACCTTCCCGCTACACTGAGGATGTAAAGACCTGCCATGGCTTCCTGAACCAATGTTTCATACGGTTCTCCCTGTTGCCCCGGCAGTTTCCCACCGACACAGTAAAGGTAGCCTATATCCTGTCCCTGCTTGATGGGAAGGCCTTGGTGTGGGCCTCTCCCCTTTGGGAACATAATGATTCCTCACTAGTGGATTTACAGCAGTTCATCTCGAACTTCCGACAGGCTTTTGATGAGCCAGTTCGTTTAGCTACAGCTACGTCTGAACTGCTACAGCTCCGTCAGGGGGCTCGCTCCTTGGCAGACTATGCTATGGAGTTCCGGATGCTAGCCCTAGAGGTAGGCTGGCAAGACGGCAGCCTTAAAGCCATCTTCCTGGAGGGGCTATCCGGACGTATCAAGGATGAGCTTGCCGCTCGTGATCTCCTGGAGGACCTCAACGCCCTCATTGATATGGCTGCCCATATTGACCGTCACCTACAACAAAGGGCCAGGGAGTTGCGCCCGACCCAACACAGTCCATCTTATGTTCCTACGAGACCAATGTCTTCTCTTAAGACTCCGTGTCCATACGTGCCCACCTGCGAACCTATGCAGCTGGGATGTGCCCCGCTCTCTGCTGAAGAGAGACAACGTGGTTGTTCTATGGGTCTCTGCCTGTACTGAGGCCAAAAGTGCCATTATTTGGCACGCTGCCAGGAGTGTGCGGAAAACGCCCAAACCTAGGAGGTCAAGAGGAGCTCCTCCTAGGTTGTGCTACAGCTCCTCACTGTACTGTGCCAATTACTCTGGAATACCCTGGAAGGTCTCTAGAGACACTTGCTTTCCTGGATTCGGGAGCGGGAGGTAATTTTATCCTACAGGACTTAGTCTCCCAGTTGCAGATTCCTATGCAAAGACGGGAGGTCCCGTTACGAATTACCTCCATCCAGGGAACGCTCCTTCCAGGTCCTATCATGATATCCACGGTACCCATCACTGTCCGCACCGGGGCGATCCATTTGGAAGAGATAGCCTTCCTTGTTTTGGAGAAGGCCGTCCATCCCGTGGTGCTAGGGTTACCGTGGCTACAGAAGCACTCACCCACGATCCAGTGGGATACCCTACAAATTACCAAGTGGAGCTCATTTTGTCTCGCTAATTGCTTGAGGGTTCCTAAAGCTTCAGGTCTTCCATTACTGCACTCCGCCCTTAGTCCTCCGGAACCTTATGAGGACTTCACAGATGTTTTCTCCAAGACCAAGGCGGAGATCCTTCCGCAGCACAGTCTAGTATGACTGTGCTATCGACCTGTTACCCAGGACCATGCCCCCTCGAGGTAGGGTATATCCTCTGTCATTACCCGAAACCCGGGCTATGTCCGAATACATATCGGAGAACCTGGCCAAGGGGTTTATCCGCCCGTCCAAGTCGCCTGCTGGGGCAGGCTTCTTCTTTGTCAGTAAGAAGGACGGTTTGTTGAGGCCGTGCATTGACTATCAAGGGTTTAATTCCATTACAATGCAAGATTGTTACCCACTCCCGCTAATCCCGGAGCTCCTCGATAGGCTTCAGGGAGTGAAGATATTCACGAAATTGGACTTACGCGGTGCTTACAACATGGTCAGAATTCATCCCGGAGACGAGTGGAAAACCACTTTTAATACCAGAGACAAGCATGCCCTTTGGCTTATGTAATGCCCTGGCGGTGTTTCAGCACCTGATGAATGAGGTGCTACGGGACCTACTGAACACCTGCGTAATTGTCTACCTTGATGACGTCTTAATCTACTCCCCAGATTTGCCTCCATACCGTCAGCATGTCCGTCAAGTGCTCCAGATACTCAGAGAACATAGTCTGTACGTGAAACTCAAGAAATGTAGCTTCGAGAAGACTTCCCTGCCGTTCCTAGGCTACGTTGTTTCAGCACCCGGCTTCCAAATGGATCCCGAGAAAGTGGCTGCAATTAAGAACTGGCCTCGGCCGAGGGGTCTTAAAGCATTGCAATGCTTCCTCGGCTTCGCAAAGTTTTACAGACATTTCATCCCCAATTACTCTCGCATTGTGGCTCCATTAACTGCACTTACTCGAAAGGGAGACAATGCGGTGGATTGGCCTGACTCTGCCTGCCAAGCCTTTGAGGATCTCAAGAAGTCCTTTTTGCAAGATACCTGCCTTCGTCATCCTGACCCGACCCGACCATTCGTCGTGGAAGTTGACGCTTCCAATGTGGCAGTTGGGGCTGTACTTAGCATTCCGAGGCCGGACAACTACTACCGTGCTCATACTTCTCTAGAAAGTTCTCACCGGTGGAAAGTGAGACTGGTGAATAAAACGAGAAGTTTAGGAGTGAGTGCCGAGGTGGTGACCTGGATTGCAAATTGGTTGACGGACAGAAGACAATGTGTGATGGTAAATGGAACCTTCTCTGAAGAGAGAGCGGTTTTAAATGGTGTACCGCAAGGATCGGTGTTGGGACCGGTCCTGTTCAATATCTTTGTGAGCGACATTGCGGACGGGATAGAAGGTAAGGTTTGTCTTTTTGCAGATGACACTAAGATCTGCAACAGAGTGGACACGCCGGAAGGAGTGGAGAGAATGAGACGGGATCTAAGGAAACTGGAAGAGTGGTCGAAGATTTGGCAGCTGAGATTCAATGCCAAGAAGTGCAAAGTCATGCATATGGGGAGTGGAAATCCGAATGAACTGTATTCGATGGGGGGGGGGGGGGGGGGGGGGGGGGGAAGGCTGATGTGCACGGAGCAGGAGAGAGACCTTGGGGTGATAGTGTCTAATGATATGAAGTCTGCGAAACAATGCGACAAGGCGATAGCAAAAGCCAGAAGAATGCTGGGCAGCATAGAGAGAGGAATATCGAGTAAGAAAAGGGAAGTGATTATTCCCTTGTACAGGTCCTTGGTGAGGCCTCACCTGGAGTACTGTGTTCAGTTCTGGAGACTGTATCTACAAAAAGACAAAGACAAGATGGAAGCTGTACAGAGAAGGGCGACCAGGAAGGTGGAGGATCTTCATCGGATGACGTACGAGGAGAGATCGAAGAATCTAAACATGTACACCCTGGAGGAAAGGAGGAGCAGAGGTGATATGATACAGACTTTCAGATACTTGAAAGGTTTTAATGATCCAAAGGCAACGACAAACCTTTACCATAAGAAAAAAATCAGCAGAACCAGGGGTCACAATTTGAAGCTCCAGGGAGGAAGATTCAGAACCAATGTCAGGAAGTATTTCTTCATGGAGAGGGTGGTGGATGCCTGGAATGCCCTTCCGGAGGAAGTGGTGAAGACCAGAACTGTGAAGGACTTCAAAGGGGCGTGGGATAAACACTGTGGATCCATAAAGTCAAGAGGCCGCCAATGAAGAGTAGGTGACTCGCTGGAATGATGGCTACTGCCTGGAGACAATACCCTTATTCAATAAACATACACATGGTTACTGTGACTCCAACATCACTCTAAGCTTCAACAGCAAGAGGAAATGTGGAAAAAAGGATTTGCACTCACAAAGACGGGAGTAGCTGGCTTGTTACGGCGGTTACTACCCCAAACCAAATAACCAAATTACTACCTCCACCTTCCTCTATTCCTGATGCCTTTCAACTAGCTTGATCACTCCATTCTTATACTTCACTTTCAATGCATATCCAGCAGAGCTCTCTGCTTCAATGGCAGGGGAGAAGAAAAAAGGGTTCGCACTCACAAAGCGGGGAGTAGCTGGCTTGTTACGGCGGTTACTACCCCAAACCAAATGTACCTGATACTTCACTCTCGACGCATATCCAGCATGGCTCTCTGCTTCAACGGCATGGGAGAATGACTGATACTTCACAAAATTCCAGCATAGCTCTCTGCTTCAACGGCAGGGGAAAAGAAAAACTGATACTACACGCATATCCAGCATAACTTCAACGGCAGGGGAGAAGAAAAAAGGATTCACACTCACAAAGCGGGGAGTAGCTGGCTTGTTACGGCGGCTACTACCCCAAACCAAATGTGCCTGATACTTCACTTTCGATGCATATCCAGCATAGCTCTCTGCTTCAACGGCAGGGGAGAAGAAAAAAAAACTGATACTTCACGCATATCCAGCATAGCTCATTGCTCGCTGGCTGAAGGAGGCCATTGGGTCGGCTTATATCTGTTGTGGCCGGTTGGTTCCGGAGGGCTTGATGGCCTATTCTTTGTGTGCACAATCTACTTCTTGGGTGGAGAGTCAGTCAGTCTCGCCACAGGAAATCTGCAGGGCAGCGACTTGGAAGTCTCTGCATACTTTTGCTCGTCATTATCGCCTTGATGTACAGGTGCCAGTTTTTGGCTCCTTCGGACGGCAGGTGCTGCGAGTGGGACTTTCTCGATCCCACCCTGTTTAGGGAAGCTTTGGTACATCCCACTGTCTGGACTGATCCGGGTACATACAGGGAAAGGAAAATTGGTTCTTACCTGCTAATTTTCGTTCCTGTAGTACCATGGATCAGTTCAGACTCCCGCCCTGGCTGTGGTTTCTTTTTGATTTGTCCGCTCGAAGGTTTCTTCCTTTTTTTGTTTGGTTCTTAACAGCATTTTGGATTCCTATCAGAACTTCAAGGCACCGGAAATCTTTCCCAACTGGATATTTATTTATTTATTTATTTCGTAATTTTTTATATACCGCGGCACGTTAATAACATCACCTCGGTTCACAATAAACAGTAAATTAGCAACAAGCTTTACAGTCAATATGATAATGAAAAACAGGTGTACATAATAAATCAATTCAGAACAATTTAAGAAAACAATTCAGTAACTCAAAACCTTAAATTAACTATGGTCATAATCAATCGATCAGAGATAAAAGCTAATCATAATCAATCGATATGAGATACAAGAACAAGTGATTGACATTTCAGAAAAATGTAAAAGATCATTGGGAGAAGGCTTGTTCAAACAGCCAAGTTTTGAGGTTCTGCTTGAATTTCCTATGGCAGGGTTCTAGACGCAGGTATGTGGGCATTTTGTTCCATATGTTGGTTCCCGCAATAGTGAATGAGCGTTCTCTTGTAGCAACATGTTTGATGTGTTTGAGTGAAGAAGACGCCAGTTTGGCTTGGTGTATTTTTCTTATTGGTCTCTTTGAAGTGCGGAATATGAATTGATCGGAGGACCATTGCATATCTTGGTTATAAATCGACTTGTGAATGAGGGTGAGAACTTTGAATAGAATCCTTGATGCTATAGGAAGCCAGTGAAGGTACACGAGCGCTGGCGTTATGTGTTCATGGCGGTGGGTATTAGTGAGTAAGCGAGCAGCAGCATTTTGAAGCATCTGTAACGGTTGTATGGTGTTTTTAGGGAGACCTAGTAATATGGCATTGCAGTAATCCAGTTTTGACAATATTGTTGCTTGTAATACTGTTCGGAAGTCGTATGGATGTAGAAGCGGTTTGATTCTTTTTAGTGTATGTAGCTTGAAGAATCCATTTTTGATTGTAGCCGTGATGAATTTCTTTCATGAGAATTGGTTGTCGATGATAACGCCAAGGCTGCGGACTTGCTGTAAATTGAGGGAGTCTGAATTTGCAAGTAGAGTAGGGTTCGAAGCGATGTTATTGTGTGATGTGATGGTTGTGTTTATTGCTAGGAAGTTTTCCGTAAGTAGATTTTTTATTTCAACCAGAGCTGTATCCCAGATTTTTAGAGCATTAGGTAGTGAGTTGTTGATGGGGATGAGGATCTGTACATCATCTGCGTAAATGAAGTGTGGAAGATCCAGTTTCACCAGTAGTTGACAGAGAGGAGATAGGTATATATTGAAAAGTGTAGAAGAAAGAGAGGATCCTTGTGGAACACCTTGAGCTAGTTTTCTGGGTTTCGACACATGGCAGCCTGTTTTAACGCTGTATGTCCTGTCCATCAGAAAAGATTGGAGCCAGCATAGGGCAGAGCCTGTAATGCCAATTTGTGAGAGGCGGGACAGGAGCGTGTCGTGGTTGACAGTGTCGAATGCCAAAGAAATATCAAGAAGAACCAGTAAGTAGGAATGACCGGAGTCGAGAGTTTTTAGAATAGAATCCGAGAGTGTTACTAGGAGGGTTTCTGTACTGTGGTTCTTACGGAAGCCATATTGAGATGGGAAGAGTAATAGATTTTCGTCTAGGAAATTTGTGAGTTGCTTGTTTATGACTTTCTCCATGATTTTAGATAAGAATGGTAGGTTCGAGACTGGACGAAAGTTGGCCGGTTCAGAGTGATCCAGATCAGGTTTTTTGAGTGTAGGTTTTATAATAGCGTGCTTGAGTTGCATTGGAAATACACCAGATGATATGGATTTGTTGATGATGTTAGTAATGGGAGAAGCAATTCTTGTAGGTATGGAGAGTAGCGTTTTTGTTGGCATGATGTCAATCGGGTGCATGGCTGGTTTAATTTTTTTGAGAATTCCCTCAATTTCTGATGCTGTTGTTGTATATCTATGTAAGAGCGGTTCTTTCATGTGTTGATAGTTCCAATTACATATTGGGTGTTACTTGCTTGATCTTCTACTGGTTGACTTTACCTTTTCTTGCTTTGATAACGTTTATACTGAAGGGATGCAGGGTGAGCACCGCCCTGATATAGGACACCCTTTTAGTTTTTTCTCTATCTCCATCTGCTGGTCAGCAGGCTCAACCCACTGTCTGGACTGATCCGTGGTACTGCAGGAACGAAAATTAGCAGGTAAGAACCTATTTTCCTTTATTTCACCTTTCCAATCTTTTTAAGTCCTAAAATTTCCCAAAGCAATACTTACCAATCCTCTTCTGCCACTAGCAAGATGATCTTCTCGTCTCAATAATCCCGGGTTATCTGTATTTTAAGTTGCTTTAACTACTGTAAACCACTTGGAGATTTTTAATATCAGGCAGTATATCAAATTGAATGAATGAAGTTACCTGGATAACTAGCTAAATGTTCAGCAGGAGAAATCTCTCTGATAACTGTCAGCTATCAGTGTAAGTCCAATCTCCATTCAGTTCCAAATGAGACGTGGCCCTTCAGTAGTCAGTGAAGGGCCAATTAGTGAAGAAGTGAAGTGAATACAAACACAAGCACCAGGAACTGTTAGAGCTCTCGGCACTTACGGTGTGTATTAAAGTGGAAATAGATAAGCGACCACTTATACCACTTTGCATTTGGGAACCTTTTGGGAGTCCCACATGGGGGTGGAGGTTGTTGGCAATTTAACCGACATTATTTTCAATATTAAGGAAGGGGGGTTGGAATCGTTCCCTCTTAACTGGTAAATTTGTTTTAAGAGATTGGTTAGAGGGCTCAAGCAGTGGTAGGTACCTTATTTATTCATTTATTTATTTTAAATTATGTATAGTCATAATAAAATCATGATTTTTTATAACTTGATGGGGGGTGGGGGGGGGCTAGAATTTGGCCATGACTGCCATTTTTTTTTGCCTGTTTGTTTTACTTACCCAGATATGTGTTTAATATAGTTAGGTTTAGTTTGAAGTCATTTGGCTTAAATGTACCTAGATCACCTTAGACCTGCCCTGCACTAGACTTACACAGAATTACCCAGAGAAACTTATCTGTGTGCCGCTCGATATCAGTCACCCGGCTAAATTTAAAACACACTGATGAAATATTTCTGTAGTGCCTCTTTTTGCCCAGCTAAGTTTTGGCCAGGTAATAATGATTTACCCATCTAAAACTGATCTGTTCCAAGCGAATGGGAAATTAAAAACCCCAGGTCTGTCCAGCCTAAGCCTCCGACCTCAAATCTCTAAACACTGTCCTCCCATTTTGTGTCTATGAGAAAAAAATGATTTGTGCGTAGGGACCCTTGTCTTTATCCCTCAACCCAGAATAAAACTTGCAGCCATAAAGTAGTAACAAAGCAATCATTCAAGGAAAATCTCTTTATTACATTGCAAGCACAACAATTGTAAAAATGTGACTATATCAGGCAAACAAAAGACAAAATCAGCATGCTCTCTTGACTTGATTGAACACAGACATTAATTTTAAGGAATATATATTTTTACTGTATAGAATATTTTACAGAAACAGAGAAAGTGAGGATTAATATGCATCTTTCAGCAAAAAGTGTGAAAAGCAAAAAATACACTGTAAGTGTCTCCATATATATATATATTTTTCACTAAGAGATAGATATCAAGCATTGAGCCGGCTTAAGCATACTAGAAACCACTTGTGATGAGTTTCTTAGTTTTCAAGAACGTTTTGCCTTCTTCAGATGTGCGTTAAATAGGTCACTGGTTACTCTTGATCCAAGAAGGGTCCCTGACCACAGCAGAGTTGGATGTAGAGGGTTCTGTTCGTCTCGGGGACATCAGCAATCCTCCTTGATGAGTTCAATGTTGTGCCGAAGAGAAAGTCAATGAGGTGGTAGATTCTTTTGGTTAGAGGTCATTTTCGGAATGCTCAGATGAGCCCTTGGATTTGTTGCATCATTGCAGTAATCAGTATGTGCTTGTGAGGCTAAACTTTCAAACACTTGAGCACTAGTCAAATGTATAAAACCAGCATCTGGACATCCAGAATTTAGCAATGTATATTAAAAACTACAGCAAAAGTACACACAACAATTTTCCAGATCCATTTCAGACATACAGCTCACCTCATGCAAAAAAAAAAAAAGGATATATTTTCAAGAGATTAGGTTTTAGTTGCCAAATGAAATATGTAGGCATTAAGGAATTTTCAAAGGCATGAGCTGAGCATCTAAGTCGAGTGGCAGAGCTTTTAATGTAGATGCCAAACAAAATATTGGTTGTTTGGAGGGTGTGAACTAACAATTGGAGGCACAGAACTTATTTTTATTGTGTTGGAAACGTAAATCAACCGTACATTTACTGCACCAGGTATAAAGGAAAAATCTAACCAGATGACCCACTCAGTCATTCGCTCTAGTGCTGGTGTTTCCGATTAAAAATCTGCCCTGTGTTTTGCGTACACAAAGTTCCTTGCCTAAAATCCCACATAGCCCCTTCTCCTTCATTCCCCAACTCGCTAGCAAATTGTGAGGTGTGGTCCAGATTTTACTTCTTTTGGGCCAAGCAGTTACGGTAGCAGTGGCCATGAGGTTTTAAGTGCTACAAAGCCCTGCAGAAGCAAAGGCAAATACAGCAATACCTAAGGATCTCCCCCAGGTTTCAGCTCTACAGGCTACACTTTTCTAGTTCTGCCCGTCACCACCCATACCACTGAACAGAAATCCCAGCTGTCAGCTTACAGGCTGGATATCTCTCCTTATCCTATGCCAGTCAAATGTTTCAGGGGGCTTCTGTTGCCAGGAGTGAAAAAAAAAAAAAAGAAAGATGGGGAAACCAAACCAGAAAAAGAATACGAAAATGTTAGAAAGATCATCTGTAAGTGATTTTCCAACTTTTCAGAAAACGTGTAAAGCTTGGCTGTCTACACACAAAGCCTTGGAAGAAAAGAGCATAATGAGTTGCCGTTCTGGGAAGGAGCGAGGGTCCAGCAAGCCCAGCATCCGGTTTCTAACCGTGGCCAATCCAGGACGCAAGGTAGCTGGCGAGTTCCCAAATATTACATCATCTCATGCCAAAAAGGGATAACATTTTCAAGAGATTCCGCTTTATTTAGATGTGGCCCGATGGAACATGTAAGCATTAAGGAGCTTTTGATGGATAAGACTTTTTCCCATATCAGTATATATATTGTATCTTTGATTACATTAAAGTGCTTTTTTTTTGTAAACTGCTTTGTGGCCTGTTTGGAGAGAGGCAGTCAATAAATCTTGAAGTAAATACATACAATTGACCATGAAGAGAATTAACGCGGCGCCCAGAGAGAGAAGCGTGGAGCTAAAGAAGCTTAGGAAAGCAGGTAAGGTCTGAGGGTTCCCTGGCGTGCGGAGCCGAGATGCAGGTGGGCCAGGACCAACATAGCGTGTGAATCTAGGTCGTTCTAATAAATTAGGAAGCTATAAAACAGTTCCAAATAAAGCAAAGGCATCAGAGCCAAGGAGGGAAAAAAAAAAAAAAAGGTTGCTAGGAGGAAGCTGCTGCTGGGACTTGTCTGGCGTTGCAGTGGGAAACCCACAAGTAGAAAGTAATATGAAACGGACTGCCCGGGAAACACACTCCCTTGGCTACAGTGAATGGCCACACCGGTGCCAGAAGTAGGATTAATTGTGAGAGGCTGACACCACAGCAAACAGACTTGGATGAGAAAGCAACCACAGACACAGGACAGAGCTTATTTCTTTCCAATATCCATTAAGCATGCCTACAAGTGATGGGTCCCGATTGCATGCATTTCAAGAAGGAGAGAACAAGAGACATTTCCCCACCCCACCAAGATTTGGGATTAACTTGGTAAAGCAATTCCGATATCAGCTTGGGCCTGGGCCATTGTAACCATCTCTAATGGGATTTGAGTCTTTTCTGGTTTTTTTTTATCTGCATTTCAGACCGGAGAAGCTTATAAGGACCCTGACACAGCAGCAGGAGCGGCAACAATTAATGTTACGGTACATAAGAAATGCACTGAAATTGAAGCGCTGCAACACTTGGGTCAAATGACAAGAACAACAATTGCTCCAGGCGCAGAGAACACCACAGGAAGCTAGGCTAGTCCTCCTGTAGGGCTGAGTAACGTCTTGACAAAATTGACCCTAGACGGCGTGGAGGCTTACCTAACAGTATCGGAAAGGACTGCTACCTTGACTATGATGCCTCCCCACCGGCAGAGGCCTCCAGCGAGCTCCGCTCCTAGCCACCGAAGCTACCTCCTCACAGGTCATCCAACTCGGTCAGTGGTGCAGCCTCCTCTCCTCAGGGGAGTCCTCCGTGAGCCTTGTCTCCAGTCGTGCCAAGCTCCGTCTCCTGGCCTGCACCACACCCAGACTCCAACCCCATTTAACCCTGCCTTGCCAGAATCTCCCTGCCGTCGCACGGAGTCACTCCTGGCTCTTTGTCTTGGCCACTCCTTGCCATGCATTGTGACCTCTGGAGCTTCTGGCTCCTTGCCTCCCCTTGTGGCATTTGGCCTTCTTGCTCTTTGTCTTGCCTTGTTGGCCTAAGGGCCTTCTTGCCCCTTGGCTTGCTCAGCAGCTTATCCAGGCCTATATTTGTCCTGTGACCTATCTAGACCTTATCCTGCTCTCTGGCCTAAGCCTTGCCTTACTCAATGCCCTACCTTGGCCTTTCCTGACTTAGCCCTTTGGGACCTCTTGTTTTGGTCGCTTAAATCCAGTCCACTCTATACTTGCACTCAGTTCCTATTCAGCCCACTGTCCTGTCTGCAGCTGCACTCAGATCCAAGCCAGCATCCAGTCCCGGCTGTACCTGCACCCCCTTATTTCCAGTCCAGCAACCAGCCCCAAAAAATCCTGCACTTAGTTTCAATCCTGCATCCAGTCCTATCTTTACCTGCCCTCATTTCCCTTCCAGCACCCAGTCCTGTCTTTACCTGCCCTCATTTCCCTTCCAGCACCCAGTCCTGTCTTTACCTGCCCTCATTTCCCTTCTAGCACCCAGTCCTGTCTTTACCTGCCCTCATTTCCCTTCCAGCACCCAGTCCTGTCTTTACCTCCCCTCATTTCCCTTCCAGCACCCAGTCCTGTCTTTACCTGCCCTCATTTCCCTTCCAGCACCCAGTCCTGTCTTTACCTGCCCTCATTTCCCTTCTAGCACCCAGTCCTGTCTTTACCTGCCCTCATTTCCCTTCTTTACACCAGTCCTGTCTTTACCTGCCCTCATTTCCCTTCTAGCACCCAGTCCTGTCTTTACCTGCCCTCATTTCCCTTCCAGCACCCAGTCCTGTCTTTACCTCCCCTCATTTCCCTTCCAGCACCCAGTCCTGTCTTTACCTCCCCTCATTTCCCTTCCAGCACCCAGTCCTGTCTTTACCTGCCCTCATTTCCCTTCTAGCACCCAGTCCTGTCTTTACCTGCCCTCATTTCCCTTCTTTCCCTTCTTTACCTGCCCTCATTTCCCTTCTTTACTTGCCCTCATTTCCCTCATTTCCCTTCTTTACTTGCCCTCATTTCCCTTCTTTACCTGCCCTCATTTCCCTTCTTTACTTGCCCTCATTTCCCTTCTTTCCCTTCTTTCCCTGCCCTCATTTCCCTTCTTTCCCTGCCCTCATTTCCCTTGTTTACTTGCCCTCATTTCCCTTCTTTACTTGCCCTCATTTCCCTTCTTTCCCTGCCCTCATTTCCCTTCTTTACTTGCCCTCATTTCCCTCATTTCCCTTCTTTCCCTGCCCTCATTTCCTTTCTTTCCCTTCTTTACTTGCACTCATTTCCCTTCTTTACCTGCCCTCATTTCCCTTCTCTACCTGCCCTCATTTCCCTTCTTTCCCTTCTTTACTTGCCCTCATTTCCCTCATTTCCCTTCTTTACTTGCCCTCATTTCCCTTCTAGCACCCAGTCCTGTCTTTACCTGCCCTCATTTCCCTTCCAGCACCCAGTCCTGTCTTTACCTGCCCTCATTTCCCTTCCAGCACCCAGTCCTGTCTTTACCTGCCCTCATTTCCCTTCCAGCACCCAGTCCTGTCTTTACCTGCCCTCATTTCCCTTCCAGCACCCAGTCCTGTCTTTACCTGCCCTCATTTCCCTTCCAGCACCCAGTCCTGTCTTTACCTGCCCTCATTTCCCTTCCAGCACCCAGTCCTGTCTTTACCTGCCCTCATTTCCCTTCCAGCACCCAGTCCTGTCTTTACCTGCCCTCATTTCCCTTCCAGCACCCAGTCCTGTCTTTACCTGCCCTCATTTCCCTTCCAGCACCCAGTCCTGTCTTTACCTGCCCTCATTTCCCTTCCAGCACCCAGTCCTGTCTTTACCTGCCCTCATTTCCCTTCTAGCACCCAGTCCTGTCTTTACCTGCCCTCATTTCCCTTCTAGCACCCAGTCCTGTCTTTACCTGCCCTCATTTCCCTTCTAGCACCCAGTCCTTCTTTACCTGCCCTCATTTCCCTTCTAGCACCCAGTCCTTCTTTACCTGCCCTCATTTCCCTTCTTTACTTGCCCTCATTTCCCTTCTAGCACCCAGTCCTGTCTTTAGCTGCCCTCATTTCCCTTCTTTACCTGCCCTCATTTCCCTTCTTTACCTGCCCTCATTTCCTTCTAGCACCCAGTCCTGTCTTTACCTGCCCCCATTTCCCTTCTAGCACCCAGTCCTGTCTTTACCTGCCCTCATTTCCCTTCTTTACCTGCCCTCATTTCCCTTCTAGCACCCAGTCCTGTCTTTACCTGCCCTCATTTCCCTTCTTTACTTGCCCTCATTTCCCTTCTTTACCTGCCCTCATTTCCCTTCTAGCACCCAGTCCTGTCTTTACCTGCCCTCATTTCCCTTCTTTCCCTGCCCTCATTTCCTTTCTTCCCTTCTTTACTTGCACTCATTCCCTTCTTTACCTGCCCTCATTTCCCTTCTCTACCTGCCCTCATTTCCCTTCTTTCCCTTCTTTACTTGCCCTCATTTCCCTCATTTCCCTTCTTTACTTGCCCTCATTTCCCTTCTAGCACCCAGTCCTGTCTTTACCTGCCCTCATTTCCCTTCCAGCACCCAGTCCTGTCTTTACCTGCCCTCATTTCCCTTCCAGCACCCAGTCCTGTCTTTACCTGCCCTCATTTCCCTTCCAGCACCCAGTCCTGTCTTTACCTGCCCTCATTTCCCTTCTAACACCCAATCCTGTCTTTACCTGCCCTCATTTCCCTTCTTTCCCTTCTTTCTCTGCCCTCATTTCCCTTCTTTACTTGCCCTCATTACCCTCATTTCCCTTCTTTACTTGCCCTCATTTCCCTTCTTTACCTGCCCTCATTTCCCTTCTTTACTTGCCCTCATTTCCCTTCTTTCCCTTCTTTCCCTGCCCTCATTTCCCTTCTTTCCCTGCCCTCATTTCCCTTCTTTACTTGCCCTCATTTCCCTTCTTTACCTGCCCTCATTTCCCTTCTTTACTTGCCCTCATTTCCCTTCTTTCCCTTCTTTACCTGCCCTCATTTCCCTTCTTTACCTGCCCTCATTTCCCTTCTTTACTTGCCCTCATTTCCCTTCTTTCTCTTCTTTACCTGCCCTCATTTCCCTTCTTTACCTGCCCTCATTTCCCTTCTAGCACCCAGTCCTGTCTTTACCTGCCCTCATTTCCCTTCTAGCACCCAGTCCTGTCTTTACCTGCCCTCATTTCCCTTCTAGCACCCAGTCCTGTCTTTACCTGCCCTCATTTCCCTTCTTTACCTGCCCTCATTTCCCTTCTAGCACCCAGTCCTGTCTTTAGCTGCCCTCATTTCCCTTCTTTACCTGCCCTCATTTCCCTTCTAGCACCCAGTCCTGTCTTTACCTGCCCTCATTTCCCTTCTTTACCTGCCCTCATTTCCCTTCTAGCACCCAGTCCTGTCTTTACCTGCCCTCATTTCCCATCTAGCACCCAGTCCTGTCTTTACCTGCCCTCATTTCCCTTCTTTACTTGCCCTCATTTCCCTTCTACCACCCAGTCCTGTCTTTACCTGCCCTCATTTCCCTTCTTTACCTGCCCTCATTTCCCTTCTTTACCTGCCCTCATTTCCCTTCTAGCACCCAGTCCTGTCTTTACCTGCCCTCATTTCCCTTCTTTACTTGCCCTCATTTCCCTTCTTTCCCTTCTTTCCCTGCCCTCATTTCCCTTCTTTCCCTTCTTTACCTGCCCTCATTTCCCTCATTTCCCTTCTTTCCCTTCTTTACCTGCCCTCATTTCCCTGCTTTCCCTGCCCTCATTTCCCTTCTACCACCCAGTCCTGCCTTTACCTGCCCTCATTTCCCTTCTAGCACCCAGTCCTGCCTTTACCTGCCCTCATTTCCCTTCTACCACCCAGTCCTGCCTTTACCTGCCCTCATTTCCCTTCTTTACCTGCCCTCATTTCCCTTCTAGCACCCAGTCCTGTCTTTACCTGCCCTCATTTCCCTTTCAACACCCAGTCCTGTCTTTACCTGCCCTCATTTCCCTTCTAACACCCAGTCCTGTCTTTACCTGCCCTCATTTCCCTTCTAACACCCAGTCCTGTCTTTACCTGCCCTCATTTCCCTTTCAACACCCAGTCCTGTCTTTACCTGCCCTCATTTCCCTTTCTACCACCCAGTCCTGTCTTTACCTGCCCTCATTTCCCTTCTACCACCCAGTCCTGTCTTTACCTGCCCTCATTTCCCTTCTACCACCCAGTCCTGCCTTTACCTGCCCTCATTTCCCTTCTACCACCCAGTCCTGTCTTTACCTGCCCTCATTTCCCTTCTACCACCCAGTCCTGTCTTTACCTGCCCTCATTTCCCTTCTACCACCCCAGTCCTGTCTTTACCTGCCCTCATTTCCCTTCTACCACCCAGTCCTGTCTTTACCTGCCCTCATTTCCCTTTCAACACCCAGTCCTGTCTTTACCTGCCCTCATTTCCCTTCTAACACCCATTCCCTTCTTTACCTGCCCTCATTTCTCTTCTTTACTTGCCCTCATTTCCTTCTTTACCTGCCCTCATTTCCCTTCTTTACCTGCCCTCATTTCCTTTCTTTCCCTTCTTTACTTGCCCTCATTTCCCTTCTTTACCTGCCCTCATTTCCCTCATTTCCCTTCTTACCTGCCCTCATTTCCTTTCTTTCCCTTCTTTACTTGCCCTCATTTCCCTTCTTTACCTGCCCTCATTTCCTTTCTTTCCCTTCTTTACCTGCCCTCATTTCCCTTCTTTCCCTTCTTTCCCTCCACTCATTTCCCTTCTTTACTTGCCCTCATTTCCCTTTTTTCCCTTCTTTACTTGCCCTCATTTCCCTTCTTTACTTGCCCTCATTTCCCTTCTTTACCTGCCCTCATTTCCCTTCTTTCCCTTCTTTACTTGCCCTCATTTCCATTCATTACTTGCCCTCATTTCCCTTCTTTCCCTTCATTACCTGCCCTCATTTCCCTCATTTCCCTTCTTTACCAGTAGTATAATGGGTACACGATCAATCAAACTGATTGACAGGTGAGATAAGGATGACAGCAGCCAATCAGCGTTCACTTCCGGTCTAAGCCCCGCCCACGCCCCGACTACTCCCCATAGAAGTGAATGGGGGCGTAGCCACGCCCCATCCCGCCTCATCCCGCCCTCGACCACGCCCCCGGCCCCACCCCTTCCGCCCCTGGCCCCGCCCAGACCCCGCCCCAGACCCCATCGATGCTCCTCCCCTCCCAATAGAAGTGAATGGGGAGCCCGTCCCACACCCCACCCCCAAACCGCCCCCCATGATGTCACGGATGGCCCCGCCCACACCCCAACCCCAAGCCACACCCCCTGTGACGTAGCGGGTATGACATCACCGGAAGTCCACCCCACACCGCCCCCCAAAAACACACCCCCTAAAACGTCATCAGAAAGGGTCCTGTCGCTTTTTTAATGATGTCAGTATTAATGGACTCTGGCTGTTTTTGATGATTTCACCGGAAGTACAATACAAAAGTCCCGAAATATGCGCTCCTAGAACCTCCTGATGCCGTTTAATGATGTCGGAGCCAGAAGTATGCTTTTAGGAGGCAGGAAAACTGCAGGAAATATGCTTTTTTCTAGCCACTCTGTTTTTAAAAAAACCAAACAAAATACATGCTTTTAGGAGGCAGGAAAACTGTGGCTCATTCTGTTGACAAGGATTTGGTTTTTTTAAAACAAGTGATTGAAGCTACCGGTGGTGAATTGCATGAACTGCAGGATCAAACTTTGCAAAAGACAGGTTTTGGGTTTTTTTTTTGCAAAGACTGGGGACCGGAGTAGTTAATGGGTACGCTGTCACTCAAACCCCCAAGCCAAACCCTGATAGTTTGTTCTTCCCTAACAGTATTATGAACTTTTTCAATAAACATTGTGAGGATGTTTTATACAGCAGCAAACAACTGCAACACCCTGTATCTACAACCTGCGGTAACCATTGTGTGTTTTTCCTACATCAACGCTGTAAAGGGCTGTCTTTTGAAAATATTTTAAAACTGTATTCCGAAGAACCATTGCAAAATGACAAAATGGTTTTACAATTTGTAAAAAACAACAAACAGAGAACATGTTGTATGTCTAAATCTTTTCGCTGTCTGTTTCATACCCCCCAGATGTGTGTACCGTACCAAGAATATTGTACTAATCCTAAATAAAAACAATCTCTCTTGAGAGTTTTTGAAAAACAAACCAAACGTCTATAGTCTATATTTTAAAAAAGCCTAGAAAAAAGGCTAGAAAAAAGCATATTTCCTGCAGTTTTCCTGCCTCCTAAAAGCATACTTCTGGCTCCGACATCATTAAAAGGCATCAGGAGGTTCTAGGAGCGCATATTTCGGGACTTTTTTATTGTACTTCCGGTGAAATCATCAAAAACAGCCAGAGTCCATTAATACTGACATCATTAAAAAAGCGACAGGACCCTTTCTGATGACGTTTTAGGGGGTGTGTTTTTGGGGGGCGGTGTGGGGTGGACTTCCGGTGATGTCATACCCGCTACGTCACAGGGGGTGTGTCTTGGGGTGTGGGCGGGGCCATCCGTGACATCATGGGGGCGGTTTGGGGGTGGGGTGTGGGAGGGGCTCCCCATTCACTTCTATTGGGAGGGTAGGAGCATCGATGGGGTCTGGGGTGGGGTATGGGCGGGGCCTGGGGTGGAAGGGGTGTGGTCGAGGGCGTGGTCGAGGGTGGGATGAGGCGGGAGGGGCGTGGCTACGCCCCCATTCACTTCTATGGGGAGTGGGCGGGGCATGGGCAGGGCTTAGACAGGACGTGAACGCTGATTGGCTGCTGTCATCCTTCTCACCTGTCAATCAGTTTGATTGATCGTGTACCCATTATACTTCTTTTACTTTCCCTCCCTGCCCTCCCTGCCCTCCTTTACCTCCCTGCCCTCCTGCCCTCCCTGCCCTCCTTTCCCTCCCTGCCCTCCCTGCCCTCCTTGCCCTCCTTTCTCTCCCTGCCCTCCCTGCCCTCCTTGCCCGCCCTGCCCTCCTTTCCCTGCCCTCCTTTCCCTGCCCTCCTTGCCCTCATTTCCCTTCTTTCCCTTCTTGCCCTCCTTGCCCTTCTTTCCCTGCCCTCATTGCCCTTCTTTCCCTGCCCTCATTGCCCTTCTTTCCCTGCCCTCATTGCCCTTTTTACCTGCCCTCATTGCCCTTCTTTACCTGCCCTCATTTCCCTCATTTCCCTGCCCTCATTTCCTCTCATTTCCCTCATTTCCCTTCTTTACCTGCCCTCATTTCCTTTCTTTCCCTTCTTTACCTGCCCTCATTTCCCTTTTTTACTTGCCCTCATTTCCCTTTTTTCCCTTCTTTACTTGCCCTCATTTCCCTTCTTTACCTGCCCTCATTTCCCTTCTTTACCTGCCCTCATTTCCCTTCTTTCCCTTCTTTACCTGCCCTCATTTCCCTTCATTACTTGCCCTCATTTCCCTTCTTTCCCTTCATTACCTGCCCTCATTTCCCTCATTTCCCTTCTTTACCAGTAGTATAATGGGTACACGATCAATCAAACTGATTGACAGGTGAGATAAGGATGACAGCAGCCAATCAGCGTTCACTTCCGGTCTAAGCCCCGCCCACGCCCCGACTACTCCCCATAGAAGTGAATGGGGGCGTAGCCACGCCCCATCCCGCCTCATCCCGCCCTCGACCACGCCCCAGGCCCCACCCCTTCTGCCCCTGGCCCCGCCCAGACCCCGCCCCAGACCCCATCGATGCTCCTCCCCTCCCAATAGAAGTGAATGGGGAGCCCGTCCCACACCCCACCCCCAAACCGCCCCCCCATGATGTCACGGATGGCCCCGCCCACACCCCAACCCCAAGCCACACCCCCTGTGACGTAGCGGGTATGACATCACCGGAAGTCCACCCCACACCGCCCCCCAAAAACACACCCCCTAAAACGTCATCAGAAAGGGTCCTGTCGCTTTTTTAATGATGTCAGTATTAATGGACTCTGGCTGTTTTTGATGATTTCACCGGAAGTACAATACAAAAGTCCCGAAATATGCGCTCCTAGAACCTCCTGATGCCGTTTAATGATGTCGGAGCCAGAAGTATGCTTTTAGGAGGCAGGAAAACTGCAGGAAATATGCTTTTTTCTAGCCACTCTGTTTTTAAAAAAACCAAACAAAATACATGCTTTTAGGAGGCAGGAAAACTGTGGCTCATTCTGTTGACAAGGATTTGGTTTTTTTAAAACAAGTGATTGAAGCTACTGGTGGTGAATTGCATGAACTGCAGGATCAAACTTTGCAAAAGACAGGTTTTGGGGTTTTTTTTTGCAAAGACTGGGGACCGGAGTAGTTAATGGGTACGCTGTCACTCAAACCCCCAAGCCAAACCCTGATAGTTTGTTCTTCCCTAACAGTATTATGAACTTTTTCAATAAACATTGTGAGGATGTTTTATACAGCAGCAAACAACTGCAACACCCTGTATCTACAACCTGCGGTAACCATTGTGTGTTTTTCCTACATCAACGCTGTAAAGGGCTGTCTTTTGAAAATATTTTAAAACTGTATTCCGAAGAACCATTGCAAAATGACAAAATGGTTTTACAATTTGTAAAAAACAACAAACAGAGAACATGTTGTATGTCTAAATCTTTTCGCTGTCTGTTTCATACCCCCCAGATGTGTGTACCGTACCAAGAATATTGTACTAATCCTAAATAAAAACAATCTCTCTTGAGAGTTTTTGAAAAACAAACCAAACGTCTATAGTCTATATTTTAAAAAAGCCTAGAAAAAAGGCTAGAAAAAAGCATATTTCCTGCAGTTTTCCTGCCTCCTAAAAGCATACTTCTGGCTCCGACATCATTAAAAGGCATCAGGAGGTTCTAGGAGCGCATATTTCGGGACTTTTTTATTGTACTTCCGGTGAAATCATCAAAAACAGCCAGAGTCCATTAATACTGACATCATTAAAAAAGCGACAGGACCCTTTGTGATGACGTTTTAGGGGGTGTGTTTTTGGGGGGTGGTGTGGGGTGGACTTCCGGTGATGTCATACCCGCTACGTCACAGGGGGTGTGGCTTGGGGTGTGGGCGGGGCCATCCGTGACATCATGGGGGGGCGGTTTGGGGGTGGGGTGTGGGAGGGGCTCCCCATTCACTTCTATTGGGAGGGGAGGAGCATCGATGGGGTCTGGGGCGGGGTCTGGGCGGGCCCTGGGGTGGAAGGGGTGTGGCCGAGGGCGTGGTCGAGGGCGGGATGAGGCGGGAGGGGCGTGGCTACGCACCATTCACTTCTATGGGGAGTGGGCGGGGCTTAGACGGGACGTGAACGCTGATTGGCTACTGTCATCCTTATCTCACCTGTCAATCAGTTTGATTGATCGTGTACCCATTATACTACTTTTGCCTTCCCTCCCTGCCCTCCTTGCCCGCCCTGCCCTCCTTGCCCTCCTTGCCCGCCCTGCCCTCATTGCCCGCCCTGCCCTCATTGCCCTGCCCTCATTGCCCTCATTGCCCTCATTGCCCTCCCCTCATTGCCCTCATTACCCTCCCCTCATTGCCCTCATTGCCCTCATTTCCCTCATTTCCCTGCCCTCATTTCCCTGCCCTCATTTCCCTGCCCTCATTTCCCTTCTTTACCTGCCCTCATTTCCCTCATTTCCCTGCCCTCATTTTCCTCATTTCCCTGCCCTCATTTCCCTCATTTCCCTTCTTTACCTGCCCTCATTTCCCTTCTTTACCTGCCCTCATTGCCCTCATTGCCCTCATTGCCCTGCCCTCATTTTCCTGCCCTCACTTCCCTGCCCTCATTTCCCTGCCCTCATTTCCCTCATTTCCCTGCCCTCATTTCCCTTCTTCCCTGCCCTCATTTCCCTCATTTCCCTTCTTTACTTGCCCTCATTTCCCTTCTTTAATTGCCCTCATTTCCCTTCTTTCCCTGCCCTCATTTCCCTTCTTTCCCTGCCCTCATTTCCCTCATTTCCCTTCTTTACTTGCCCTCATTTCCCTTCTTTACTTGCCCTCATTTCCCTTCTTTCCCTGCCCTCATTTCCCTTCTTTCCCTTCTTTCCCTGCACTCATTTCTCTTCTTTCCCTGCCCTCATTTCTCTTCTTTCCCTTCTTTACCTGCCCTCATTTCCCTTCTTTCCCTTCTTTCCCTGCCCTCATTTCCCTTTTTTACCTGCCCTCATTTCCCTTTTTCTACCTGCCCTCATTTCCCTTCTTTACCTGCCCTCATTTCCCTTCTTTCCCTTCTTCCCTGCCCTCATTTCTCTTCTTTCCCTGCCCTCATTTCTCTTCTTTCCCTTCTTTACTTGCCCTCATTGCCCTTTTTACCTGCCCTCATTGCCCTTTTTACCTGCCCTCAATGCCCTTCTTTACCAGCCCTCATTTCCCTCATTTCCCTGCCCTCATTTCCCCTCATTTCCCTCATTTCCCTTCTTTACCTGCCCTCATTTCCTTCTTTCCCTTCTTTACCTGCCCTCATTTCCCTTTTTTACTTGCCCTCATTTCCCTCATTTCCCTGCCCTCATTTCCCCTCATTTCCCTCATTTCCCTTCTTTACTTGCCCTCATTTCCCTTCTTTACCTGCCCTCATTTCCCTTCTTTACCTGCCCTCATTTCCCTTCTTTCCCTTCTTTCCCTGCCCTCATTTCCCTTCATTACTTGCCCTCATTTCCCTTCTTCCCTTCATTACCTGCCCTCATTTCCCTCATTTCCCTTCTTTACCAGTAGTATAATGGGTACACGATCAATCAAACTGATTGACAGGTGAGATAAGGATGACAGCAGCCAATCAGCGTTCACTTCCGATCTAAGCCCCGCCCACACCCCGACTACTCCCCATGGAAGTGAATGGGGGCGTAGCCACGCCCCATCCCGCCCCATCCCGCCCTCGACCACGCCCACGGTCACACCCATTCTGCCCCAGGCCCCACCCCTTCCGCCCATGGCCCCGCCCAGACCCCGCCCCAGACCCCATCGATGCTCCTCCCCTCCCAATAGAAGTGAATGGGGAGCCCATCCCACACCCCACCCCCAAACCGCCCCCCCATGATGTCACGGATGGCCCCGCCCACACCCCAACCCCAAGCCACACCCCCTGTAATGTAGCGGGTATGACATCACCGGAAGTCCACCCCACACCGCCCCCCAAAAACACACCCCCTAAAACGTCATCAGAAAGGGTCCTGTCGCTTTTTTAATGATGTCAGTATTAATGGACTCTGGCTGTTTTTGATGATTTCACCGGAAGTACAATACAAAAGTCCCGAAATATGCGCTCCTAGAACCTCCTGATGCCGTTTAATGATGTCGGAGCCAGAAGTATGCTTTTAGGAGGCAGGAAAACTGCAGGAAATATGCTTTTTTCTAGCCACTCTGTTTTTAAAAAAACCAAACAAAATACATGCTTTTAGGAGGCAGGAAAACTGTGGCTCATTCTGTTGACAAGGATTTGGTTTTTTTTAAAACAAGTGATTGAAGCTACCGGTGGTGAATTGCATGAACTGCAGGATCAAACTTTGCAAAAGACAGGTTTTGGGTTTTTTTTTGCAAAGACTGGGGACCGGAGTAGTTAATGGGTACGCTGTCACTCAAACCCCCAAGCCAAACCCTGATAGTTTGTTCTTCCCTAACAGTATTATGAACTTTTTCAATAAACATTGTGAGGATGTTTTATACAGCAGCAAACAACTGCAACACCCTGTATCTACAACCTGCGGTAACCATTGTGTGTTTTTCCTACATCAACGCTGTAAAGGGCTGTCTTTTGAAAATATTTTAAAACTGTATTCCGAAGAACCATTGCAAAATGACAAAATGGTTTTACAATTTGTAAAAAACAACAAACAGAGAACATGTTGTATGTCTAAATCTTTTCGCTGTCTGTTTCATACCCCCCAGATGTGTGTACCATACCAAGAATATTGTACTAATCCTAAATAAAAACAATCTCTCTTGAGAGTTTTTGAAAAACAAACCAAACGTCTATAGTCTATATTTTAAAAAAGCCTAGAAAAAAGGCTAGAAAAAAGCATATTTCCTGCAGTTTTCCTGCCTCCTAAAAGCATACTTCTGGCTCCGACATCATTAAAAGGCATCAGGAGGTTCTAGGAGCGCATATTTCGGGACTTTTTTATTGTACTTCCGGTGAAATCATCAAAAACAGCCAGAGTCCATTAATACTGACATCATTAAAAAAGCGACAGGACCCTTTCTGATGACGTTTTAGGGGGTGTGTTTTTGGGGGGCGGTGTGGGGTGGACTTCCGGTGATGTCATACCCGCTACGTCACAGGGGGTGTGGCTTGGGGTGTGGGCGGGGCCATCCGTGACATCATGGGGGGCGGTTTGGGGGTGGGGTGTGGGAGGGGCTCCCCATTCACTTCTATTGGGAGGGGAGGAGCATCGATGGGGTCTGGGGCGGGGTCTGGGCGGGGCCTGGGGTGGAAGGGGTGTGGCCGAGGGCATGGTCGAGGGCGGGATGAGGTGGGAGGGGCGTGGCTACACCCCCATTCACTTCTATGGGGAGTGGGTGGGGCTTAGACGGGACGTGAACGCTGATTGGCTGCTGTCATCCTTATCTCACCTGTCAATCAGTTTGATTGATCGTGTACCCATTATACTACTTTTACCTGCCCTCCTTGCCCGCCCTGCCCTCCTTGCCCTCCTTGCCCCGCCCTGCCCTCATTGCCCGCCCTGCCCTCATTGCCCTGCCCTCATTGCCCTCATTGCCCTGCCCTCATTGCCCTGCCTCATTGCCCTCAATTCCCTTCTTTACTTGCCCTCATTGCCCTTCTTTACCTGCCCTGCCCTCATTGCCCTCATTGCCCTCCCCTCATTGCCCTCATTGCCCTCCCCTAATTGCCCTCATTGCCCTCATTTCCCTCATTTCCCTGCCCTCATTTCCCTCCCCTCATTTCCCTTCTTTACCTGCCCTCATTTCCCTGCCCTCATTTCCCTTCTTTACCTGCCCTTCTTTACCTGCCCTCATTTCCCTGCCCTCATTTCCCTCATTTCCCTGCCCTCATTTCCCTTCTTTACCTGCCCTCATTTCCCTGCCCTCATTTCCCTCATTTCCCTGCCCTCATTTCCCTTGTTTACCTGCCCTCATTTCCCTCATTTCTCTGCCCTCATTTTCCTCATTTCCCTGCCCTCATTTCCCTCATTTCCCTTCTTTACCTGCCCTCATTTCCCTTCTTTACCTGCCCTGATTGCCCTCATTGACCTGCCCTCATTTCCCTGCCCTCACTTCCCTGCCCTCATTTCCCTGCCCTCATTTCCCTCATTTCCCTCATTTCCCTCATTTCCCTTCTTTCCCTGCCCTCATTTCCCTCATTTCCCTCATTTCCCTTCTTTACTTGCCCTCATTTCCCTTCTTTACTTGCCCTCATTTCCCTTCTTTCCCTGCCCTCATTTCCCTTCTTTCCTGCCCTCATTTCCCTCATTTCCTTCTTTTACTTGCCCTCTTTCCCTTCTTTACCTGCCCTCATTCCCTTCTTTTCCCTTCTTTCCTTCTTCCCTGCCCTCATTTCCCTTCTTTCCCTGCCCTCATTTCCCTTCTTTCCCTTCTTTACCTGCCCTCATTTCCCTTCTTTCCCTTCTTTCCCTGCCCTCATTTCCCTTCTTTACCTGCCCTCATTTCCCTTCTTTCCCTTCTTTCCCTCCACTCATTTCCCTTCTTTACCTGCCCTCATTTCCCTTCTTTCCCTTCTTTCCCTCCACTCATTTCCCTTCTTTACCTGCCCTCATTTCCCTTCTTTACCTGCTCTCATTTCCCTTCTTTACCTGCCCTCATTTCCCTTCTTACCTGCCCTCATTTCCCTTCTTTCCCTTCTTTACCTGCCCTCATTTCCCTTCTTTCCCTTCTTTACCTGCCATTTCCCTTCTTTACTTGCCCTCATTTCCCTACTTTACCTGCCATTTCCCTTCTTTACTTGCCCTCATTTCCCTTCTTTCCCTGCCCTCATTTCCCTCTTTCCCTTCTTTCCCTGCCCTCATTTCCCTTCTTTCCCTGCCCTCATTTCCATTCTTTCCTTTTTACCTGCCCTCATTTCCCTCATTTCCCTTCTTTCCCTGCCCTCATTTCCCTTCTTTCCCTTCTTTACTTGCCCTCATTTCCCTTCTTTACCTGCCCTCATTTCCCTTCTTTACTTGCCCTCATTTCCCTTCATTACCCTGCCCTCATTTCCCTTCTTTTACTTGCCCTCATTTCCCTTCATTACCTGCCCTCATTTCCCTTCTTTACTTGCCCTCATTTCCCTTCTTTCCCTGCCCTCATTTCCCTTCTTTCCCTGCCCTCATTTCCCTTCTTTTCCCTTCTTTACCTGCCCTCATTTCCCTTCATTACCTGCCCTCATTTCCCTTCTTTTCCCTGCCCTCATTTCCCTTCTTTCCCTGCCCTCATTTCCCTTCTTTCCCTTCTTTACCTGCCGTCATTTCCCTTCTTTCCCTGCCCTCATTTCCCTTCTTTACCTTGCCCTCATTTCCCTTCTTTCCCTTCTTTACCTGCCCTCATTTCCCTTCTTCCCTGCCCTCATTTCCCTTCTTTACTTGCCCTCATTTCCCTTCTTTACCTGCATTCATTTTCCTTCTTTACCTGCCCTCATTTTCCTTCTTTACCTGCCCTCATTTCCTTCTTTACCTGCATTCATTTCCCTTCTTTACCTGCCCTCATTTCCCCTTCTTTACCTGCCATCATTTCCCTTCTTTACTTGCCCTCATTTCCCTTCTTTACCTGCCCTCATTTCCCTTCTTTACCTGCATTCATTTTCCCTTCTTTACCTGCCCTCATTTTCCTTCTTTACCTGCCTCATTTCCCTTCTTTACTTGCCCTCATTTCCCTTCTTTACCTGCCCTCATTTCCTTCTTTACCTGCCCTCATTTCCCTTCTTTACTTGCCCTCATTTCCCGTCTTTACCTGCCCGTCATTTCCCTTCTTTACCTGCCCTCATTTCTCTTCTTTACCTGCCATCATTTCCCTTCTTTACCTGCCCTCATTTCCCTTCTTTACCTGCCCTCATTTCCCTTCTTTACCTGCCGTCATTTCCCTTCTTTACCTGCCATCATTTCCCTTCTTTACCTGCCATCATTTCCCTTCTTTACTTGCCCTCATTTCCCTTCTTTACCTGCCCTCATTTCCCTTCTTTACCTGCATTCATTTCCCTTCTTTACCTGCCCTCATTTCCCTTCTTTACCTGCCCTCATTTCCCTTCTTTACCTGCCCTCATTTCCCTTCTTTACTTGCCCTCATTTCCCTTCTTTACTTGCCCTCATTTCCCTTCTTTACCTGCCCTCATTTCCCTTCTTTACCTGCCCTCATTTCCCTTCTTTACTTGCCCTCATTTCCCTTCTTTACTGCCCTCATTTCCCTTCTTACCTGCATTCATTTTCCTTCTTTACCTGCATTCATTTCCAGTCAAGCATCCAGTCCTGTCTATACCTGCACTCTGTGCCTGCCCAGCACCTGTACCAGCCTGCCTTGCACCTGACTCAGCCATCAGGGTGTACTGCCACTGCAGCTAGGCCCTACTGGCCCCCAGTACCCAATGACCCAACCTGCAGAGGAGGAGGCTGGCTAGGCAGAAGACCTTCCCATACCCTGCCTTGCAGTTCCACGTCTCTTCTGAGGCGGTGTGCCCCATGTCCAACCAGCAGTCCGATCGCGACAGTCGGCTTGGTTGCTTCTCTCTCCTTCACTACCATGCTCAGTGGCTTCTCTAGAAGGACATGTAGGGCCCCGCTGAGATCCCTTGGAAGGGGTACGATCATAGCTGGGAACTCTCCGGATTTGGCCCCGAAGACTCTGGAATTCCAAACGCATTTCCTTGTCTCTCCGGACCAATGTGAGAAAACTCCGGGTGAACCAAGAAAGCGCTCGTGCAGCCGAGGTGACATTCTCTGGGCCACACGGACGTGCATAAGGAGGAGATGACAGTCACGTGGCAGTAAGGAGGAGCCGAGATGATGGCGGCTCACCTCCCACCCCCCCCCCCCTCTCGTGTCACTTTCTTCACTGCCGTGGCCCGATGGGCTGATGGCCACTTCCCTTTGGAGCAGCAGGGCAGGGAACCCTCACTGCAGTCCTGATCATCTGGCGGCCGCCTTCTCCTTTCTCGACCACGGAGATCACGGCTGCCAGGAATAGTCTATTTCGGCCTCCAGCCTCTCCCCGGCAGCACCTCTCTGCCTGCCCCAGCAGCCACACATCGAGGCCGGGGCATCCCAGGACCCTGGAAACTTCCAACGTGGGCCATGAAAGCCCCCAGATCAGCTCCTCAGTGCCTCAGGAGGAGGAGGAGAACGCTGCTGCTGCTGCTGCCCCACAGGCCTAAAGGAGAAGGAAGAAGCTGCCGCTCGTGGCAGATTCAGGATGGAGAGAGAGAGGATGATTTAGCTTGTATGTGAGAGTGAGTGAGAGACTGTGAGATGGTGTGAGCGTGTATGAGAGAATGGTTATATGTGAGCGAGCGGGCAACCAGGATTAGAAAGAAAAGGCAATTCGATACCAGAGACTGAGCCCCGGTATTCACTTACAAAAAAGAAAACAAAATTGGGGGGGGGGGGGGGGGTAGGCAAACTAGCTATGGAGAGGGGGCAAGCCAAAGTGGCATTTCCGTACATCACACCTACCCCCGGGGCATGGTCCCACCTTTAAAAGGCACTAGAAGAAAAAAGATTCAATAGCATTGTTCAACCAATTCTTCTGCCGAATATGGACGTGAAGTCTGTACAGGACAGGACAAGGCTCCAGTATAAACCCTTCAGCTAGTGTTCTGTAAATATCCTGTCGTTACAGAAACTCCCCCCAAGAACGGGTGCAGGGCTGAAGCAGGGCTTTTCCCCTTGCCCACCCATCATACAAAAGCAATACATATTCTAATTCTGGAGCCACCGCATTAAGAGCAGTGCAGACTCCCTCCACTACCGGGCACATTGTGACGACACGATACAAAAACCCAAGCAAAATAAAAAGACAATCAAAACGCACGTAGCAAACCTGCCATGAGGTTAACACTAATTCCCAGGACCCGCCGCACTGTACTGGAAGAGGCAG